>NC_064853.1:95925344-96165344 GCF_024139225.1 Suncus etruscus
GGCCAAACCGGGACAGACCCAGGTTGGATCTCAGGCATCCCAAGTGGTCCCCTGAGCTTGCCAGGAGTTGCCCCAGAGCAGTGACGTAAATTCAGATACAGTGATAGAGCTTAGTAGCTGAGTGTTTGTCTTATATGAGTGAAGCCCTGAGGTTTTGACAACTTCAAACACTAGGCTATGGGGTAAATGTTTCTTGACTGCAAAGCAGTAACTCTGGAATTCAATAAAACAAGGTAATATTTACAGAGTTCCTACTGAAACAGCAGCCAGACAAGAGCGGCATGTTGGGGGAGGGGGAAAGAGTTGTGTGAGTCCACTACTATTTTGGGGAGGGGGTTTGAGCCACACCCGGCAGCACTCAGGGGTTACTTCATGCTCTACACTCAGAAATGGCCCCTGGTGGGCTCATGGGACCACATAGGATGCTGGGGATTGAACCTGGATCAGCCACGTGCAAGGCAAATGCCCTAACCAATGTGCTATCACTCTGGCCCCAACTACTGTTTCTTTAATGCAAAAAATTCAATGCACTTTTGTAATGTACATTTTCTTTTTTTTTTTTTTTTTTTTTTTTTTGTTTTTTGGGTCACACCTGGCAGTGCTCAGGGGTTATTCCTGGCTCCAGGCTCAGAAATTGCTCCTGGCAGGCACAGGGGACCATATGGGGCGCCGGGATTCGAACCGATGACCTCCTGCATGAAAGGCAAACGCCTTACCTCCATGCTATCTCTCCGGCCCGTAATGTACATTTTCTAATGCACATTTTTCTAAACTCCTGGAGTGAGAATATCTAAATCTTTATGCAAACTGAGATACAGAAAAAAAAACTATAATCTGGAATATAATCTGGTAATGCACATTCATAAACCATAAGCCCATGATTTCATGGACTCAGAATTCTAATTACACTGGAAAGGCACTCCACAGACCTCCTAACAAATAGGACATTGTTTCAGGGCTGTGAAATAGTATGGTGAGTATGAAACTTGCCTAGCACACAGCAAACTTCAGTTTGATCCCTGGTACCTATATGGTCTTCCACAGAAGATTGCCAGAAGTGATCTCTGTGCACTAAACCAGGGGTAATAACCAGGCACCAATGAGCATGGACCTCCAAACCACTTAAAAATTATTTTAAAGGGCCTGGAGAGGTAGCACAGCGGCATTTGCCTTGCAAGCAGCTGATCCAGGACCTAAGGTGGTTGGTTCGAATCCTGGTGTCCCCTATGGTCCCCTGTGCCTGCCGGAGCTATTTCTGAGCAATCAGCCAGGAGTAACCCCTGAGCACTGCCGGGTGTGGCCCAAAAACAAAAAATAAATAAATAAATAAAAATAAAAAGGAAACTGTTTCAGGATAAAGAAAAATTGCAAATAACTGGACCATGGGTGAGTTCCTAAGTTTAAACCCAGCAGTGTATGCCTATTCTCCTCACCCTCCTGGTGCCACAGAGTCTGAGCAACATGTCATTTGGGGACTAATATATTGCACCAAATGGTCAGGCTCACACTATGGGCAAAATATCACCAGGAGTAATCCAAGGCCCCAACATTGCTAGGAATGCCTGCGCCCCCCCCAAAAAAAAAAACCAAAACCCTTAATCCCATGTCTAAGAAAAGTAAAACTCAAAGTTAACCATTGCTAAAGCCCCACAAAAAGTCTAACTCAAAGTTAATCATTGCTAAAGCAATACAAAATATTGCTTCCCTAAGAAAATCCAGTCAAGGAAGTTGTGACTAAGCCTTCCTGACAACTGGTCTTTAAGGTGGAAGCCATAAAGTTGGAGGCCTCCTTTACTCTACAGAAAGATAAAGACACCAATCAGTATGAATTCAACAGGTCAGTGGACATAGGCTTGTACTTGCAGGCTTGTACTTCTTTCTCACAGTGTACAGATAAAACTCCAGCTGGAAACAACTACTGTTATTCAGCAAATGAGAGTCAAAGGGACAGTGTAACAGAGCCATGACCCCTTGACCCCTGACAAGGTAAGGCACAGCTCCCATCTTGGTTTTAAGACTAAGGCTCAACATTTATACAGGTTATAAGTATGCACGAACAGCTGCCCTGGTGCTAATGACCTAGACCAGTGGTCGGCAACCTGCGGCTCAAGAGCCACATGTGGCTCTTTACACTTTTCATTTGGCTCTTCTGTGTGCCGGGTGGCCGCTCCAGGAGTCAGGACTCTGCTCCTAGTCTCTGTTAGTGCGCGTCCTGTGTGGCTCTCAAAATAAATTTCAATCGTGGTTTTGGCGAGATTTGGCTCAGTTGAAAAAAAGTTTGCCGACCACTGCACTGTTCTTGACTGGTCAGAGGGAGTGTGGGGGCCCTGGTCACCATGATTCCCTTAAAGTGCTGTCTCTTTCCCAAGGTTTGATGATCAAACAGAACTCAGTGACATTCTAAGACAATTGTCTTAGGAAACAAGTCTTGAGCCACTTACAATTTTGCTTCTTCTCTTGTTGAATATGTAACATTGACCACGGCAGTTTCTGTATCTGTGTTGACTAAAAACAGACAAAAACCATATTGTCACAGAAAATGCAGATGTCACCTGGGGCTCACTCTAAAAGACTATTCAGAGAACAGAGACCCACAAACTCACTACCCTCCAGTTATTGCTCCCTGGACTCAAGTGTTTTCATAGAAATTTGCAACCAATTGCATGCCCACATCTTGTAACTAATTATATACACAACTTGAAGTTTTTTTCCAATTGTTTTTTTTATATCCTTTGTACTTTTCACTTTATAGGTGTATACATAAAATTGCAAGAAGTAAATGTACCATCTTTTTGCCTAGCTATTGCTTATTTATGAACAATTAGTATGACTAGCATTGTTTCTAGTATTTATACACCTAAATATTCGTAGTATGGTTTCTAGTATTTATATGTCTAAATGTCTAAAAAACATTTCTGTTGCAGTCCCTTTGATGCTTCTCTTTCCTTTGGGGCACAGTGCACTGTGGTGAAAAATGGGTCTTCTGAGACAAAGAGCTGTTGCTGATCTGCTTGCTTGCTTCCCTTCTTGGAACTCTGTGTGGCTGGGGGTAGTCCAGCTGGGGTACTTAATTAGAATTCTTTGAACTACATTTTTTTTTTGGCTTTTTGGTGTTTGGGGCCACACCCGTTTGATGCTCAGGGGTTACTCCTGGCTAAGCGCTCAGAAATCGCCCCTGGCTTGGGGGGACCATATGGGACACCAGGGATCGAACCGGGGTCCTTCCTTAGCTAGCACTTGCAAGGCAGACACCTTACCTCTAGCGCCACCTCACCGGCTTCATTCTTTGAACTACTTTAAAGTTACCAACATTCATGGAAAATAATTAGATAAGAAACCACAAGGTTTCTTTAAAAAATGTTTATATTCAGATTTCTCTTTCTGGATGCTAGTATTGATTTATTAATTTTCACTATTAAATTAAGAGGCTTTTATAATTTTCACACACACACCCTTTTTTTTCTTTTACCACACTTAGCAAGGACCAGGGTTTACTCCTACCACTGTGCTCAGGAACCACTCCTGGCAGTGCTGGAGTGAGAACCTGGGCAGTTGCATGCAAAATAAGCACCCAACTGGCTGAATTACTGCTTTGGCCTCAATTAATTTTTAAGTAATTAGATATATGTATAAAGCAGTGTTTTAGCTTTAATTCATCATTGAAAAGGCTACCTTGGCTTTTTATGAGAGCTAAATCTACTGTGTACAATAAATAAAAGAAAATGTACAATTCTTTTTTTTTTTTAATATGGAATGCTTCACGAATTTGCGTGTCATCCTTGCGCAGGGGCCATGCTGATCTTCTCTGTAGCGTTCCAATTTAGTATATGTGCTGCCGAAGCGAGCACAGAAAATGAACAATTCTAACACATGTGACTCAAAGAGAGAATACAAAATCTAAGATTGGTTAATAAGGGATCATTCTTTGGAGTAGATATTGCTACTCTATCCAAGGTCCAAAATAAATTTAAATAGCACCAAAAAAAAAACAAAAAACAAAAACAAAAAAAACAAAGAACAAACCCCAAAAATAATAGCCACAAAAAAACCATAATTTCTTTTTAATCCACAAAGCTAAACCAAAAATACTAGTTTTCCTAACACAAATGATTATGGATATGGATCAATCATATTCTTTCTTTAAAACATTTAAGCTACTAGAAGCCTAGGATTAACAACATGAAATAAAGAAATCAAAGTTTTTTTTTGTTTTTGTTTTTTTTTATTTTTGGGCCACACCCGGTGACACTCAGGGGCTACTCCTGGCTATGCACTCAGAAATCGCTCCTGGCTTCAGGGACCATATGGGACACTGGGGGATCAAACCGCAATCTGTCCTAGGCTAGTGAGGGCAAGGCAGATGCCATACCACTTGTGCCACCACTCAAGCTTCTTTTTAAAAGTGCCAAAACCTGGAGAGTTCTTAATCCGGGAGCTTGGAGATTTAGCACAGCAGTAAGGCATTTGCCTTGGATGCGGCCAACCCGGGACAGACCCAGTTCGATTCCTGGCATCTCATATGATCCCCCAAGCTTGCCAGGAGCGGTTTCTGAGCATAGAGCCAGGAGTCTGAGCGTCATCAGGTGTGGCCCTAAAACCACTCAATTAATATATAAATAAATAAAATGCTTTAAAAAAAAAAAGAATTCTTAAAGACAACAAAACAGGAGAAAAAAAAACGGGAATTTTTAACCTGAAATCCACGGATATAGCTTCAGGAATTCCATAAATTCATCCCTGCACAGTCAAAAATGATTCAAATTTATGGAAGTGAATATTCTCTTAATGTCATCTCTGTAAAATTCTTAAAAAGGCTATAAGCTACTGCTAATCAAACAATGTTTAACCAATAACTTCCAGTGGGTGAAACCTTGACAGGGCTGGAAGGAACACGAGATTTACGTGCCACAGGCACAGAGCCCAGTCCCCACCTTTGTCCAGGTCATTCTCTGGATCACTCTCATTCATACTTACCAAGAGAAGTTCTCACAGTACAGAACAGAGGATGTGGAGCCCACACCCATCCTCTCTCAGCTAACACACAAAATGCTACAGACATTTCAGATTTGCAGCTTTCTAGTACTACATACAGATAAGCTTTCTAGTACTACAGATAAGGTTCCCAGCAAGAGAGAAAGGGCTGGGTCTGAACTTCCTGAGTAAAGCTATTCTGGAAGATTTTCAGATTCTGTCCTTATTTTCTTAGTCATAGACTCTGATTTTCAAAGACTCTTGTCTTTCGGGAATCAAAACAGTTATTTAGTTCTGAAGAGAACTGGCCTTGACAACTATCAAGTTTTTTTGTTTTTCGTTTTTTTTTAGTGCATGTGCTGCCGAAGTGAGCACAAAACTATAAAGTTTTTTAAAAAAATTATAGAATAAAAATGGGTTTCTTCTAAATCAGTAATCACCTGGGAAGCAGAACAAAACAAAAACCCACCACTTCATTTCAGCAGTTGTGCAGCAAGAAGGTAACTGGGTGGTTCCAGGGCCTAGGATATAAACTACATCGAAGAATCGAAATATTTCTTTCTTGATAACATTGTTCTGAGCTTAAAATGTGTTTTGACTAGGTACTTCTCTAGGTTTACTCTATTAGGCCATCTATTCTACTACATCTCATCCTTATGAGAATGTCTCTTATTTTCTTCTGTGTCAATGAAAATGATAACTGAAAAACAGAATCCTTGTAAATCATGTCTTCTTCCTGAGTTTTTTTCCTCCATCGTTGGGCCTGGCCAGTCAACAGCATGAAACTGAATAATAGTATTTTTAATAATATCTTTACTTAAATGAATAATAGTATTTTAATACTCATGGAGTGGAGAACATCTAAATAATTATTGTTTTAAAATTATTTAAATTTAAATTTAAAATTATTACATTAATTACACTGGCAGATAGAACAGATTACCCGTGAGAAAAGGGGGTTTTCTGTGGTCTTTTTTTTTTTTGTTTTTTTGTTTTGTTTTGTTTTGTTTTTGGGGGGGGGGTCACACCCAGCAGCGCTCAGGGGTTACTCCTGGCTCTTCGCTCAGAAATTGCTCCTGGCAAGCTCGGGGGACCATATGGGATGCCGGGATTTGAACCACCAACCTTCTGCAAGCAAGGCAAATAAATGCCTTACCTCCATGCTATCCCTCTGGCCCCTCTGTGGTCTTTTCTAAATGTACCTTTAGTAAAATTGTGAATAACTCCACTGTCCACCAGTATAGGTTCCTTCTGTGTGTCTTAATTGTTTGATGACAGAGAAAGGGCAGAAAGTAGTCTTCCCGCTGCCTACATGTGAAAACTGAGGGAAGTAAAGTGCCTCTGCAAGTCCTTGCAGACATAAATGACTAAATTCACTTTCCGCTTTTTAAATCAGCACAAAAAAATCTTTATCACTATTACTACCCTGGAATTTACTGATTTATGAGCCTGGAACCTACTTCTCCAGCAATTTTAGAAAGAAACATAAATCATTCACGTTAGCCACCTCTTGTTTTCCTCTTAAAAATCATAACGCTTCATGTTTCAGAAGCTAGAAATGAGAACAACAGGAAGAAGTGTATGTATCTGCTGAGAATATTTAACTTGGCTACACATACAAACCACATGGGGATGCTTGTTTTTAAAATACAGATTTAGGGGGCCGGGTAGGTGGCGCTGGAGGTAAGGTGTCTGCCTTGCAAGCGCTAGCCAAGGAAGGACCGCGGTTCGATCCCCTGGCGTCCCATATGGTCCCCCCAAGCCAGGGGCGATTTCTGAGCGCATAGCCAGGAGTAACCCCTGAGCGTCAAACGGGTGTGGCCCAAAAACCAAAAAAAAAAAAAAAAAATACAGATTTATGGGCCCGGAGAGATAACACAGCGGTGTTTGCCTTGCAAGCAGCCGATCCAGGACCAAACGTGGTTGGTTCAAATCCCGGTGTCCCATATGGTCCCCCGTGCCTGCCAGGAGCTATTTCTGAGCAGACAGTCAGGAGTTACCCCTGAGCACCGCAGGTGTGGCCCAAAAACCAAAAAAAAACAAAAACAAAACAGATTTATGGGGCCAGAGCAGTGGCACAAGTGGTAAGGCATCTGTCTTGCCCTCGCTAGCCTAGGACAAACCGCAGTTCGATCCCCTGGTGTCCCATATGATTCCTTAAGCCAGGAGAGCGATTTCTGAGCTCATAGCCAGGAGTAAAAACCCCTGAACATCATCGGATGTGGAGCAAAAACTGAAAACCAGGCCCGGAGAGATAGCACAGCGGTGTTTGCCTTGCAAGCAGCCGATCCAGGACCAAAGGTGGTTGGTTCGAATCCCGGTGTCCCATATGGTCCCCCGTGCCTGCCAGGAGCTATTTCTGAGCAGACAACCAGGAGTAACCCCTGAGCAATGCTGGGTGTGGCCCAAAAACCAAAAAAACAAAAACAAAAAAAACTGAAAACCAAAAAAAAAAAAAAAGATTTATGACCTCTTCTCCCAAAGAGACTTGCTTTGTTCAACAGTAAGTCCAAGAATCTGCACTCTCAGGAGATCAGGGTAGGCAATCCTACTCCTCAGGGAATAAGGCATTAGTGATCTATTTTATTTGGCCAGAAAAAGAAAGGTAGTATCAATGCAGATTTAATTTCTTCCTTGAGAGTTAAACTAATCCAGTTTAGCAACATGTGCAGTGCTCAAGCACATTATAGAATATACTAAAAAAAATCCTGAAAATTATATTTCTTGTAATCATTATAAATATATGAATAGACAGGAAGATACTGATGTCTCCCACACATAAAAATACAAATATATGCTCTAGGAAAATTGCTTTTAAGTACCCCAAACTTAGCATTTCTCCCTTAAGTTGATCCAGCCTACAAGGAATAACAGCAATCCTTTCAAAAATTCAAAAGACGCAGTTCCTCCTTTATTACCTTGTTCCACGTTTTCTACTGTCCCATACTGAGCCAAGAGTCCATCCAACACCTGGAAAAGAAAGTTAGCTCTAGTGTCAGACTGAAAATACAGAGACATGCAGACAGACAAACAAACAGACATACACACACAAACACACACACAGAATTTAATGCCCCATGCCATACACAGAGTTTTATTCTCCGGGAACAAATTGAAATAAAACAAGGACAGCTGCAAGCATAATCTAAATAAACTAGAATTTCAAATCTTCCATAAAAAAACAGAGCTAAGTACACATAAGGGACTTTCAATTGCTTATTGGCTCCCTGAACAAAATCTATTCACAGAGAAGGCACAGCAGCACTGCAGAGTCCTAGGTAAAGCTCATAAAGACATTCATCATGATGGCTGGAAGCATCTTACTGCTTCACAAGTGAGCAGAATCAAGTACAAGGCTCTTGTCTTCTTGGAAGACGTACCCAGCTTGCTTCTGTTTTCCTCTGAGTTCTCCTGATTTTACTAAACAATGAAATGTGTAATGTATATTTGAAATTTCCTTCCTTCCTTCTTCCTCCTTCCTTCCTTCCTTCCTTCCTTCCTTCCTTCCTTCCTTCCTTCCTTCCTTCCTTCCTTCCTTCCTTCCTTCCTTCCTTCCTTCCTTCCGTTTTTGGGTCACACCTGGTGGCACTCAGAAGTCACTCCTGGCAGGCTTGGGGGACCTTATGGGATGCCGGGATTCAAACCTGGGTCCGTCCTGTGTTGGCCACATGCAAGGCAAACGCCTTACCACTGTACATTGCTCTGGCCCCTGAAATTTTCTTTTTTTTTTTTTTTTTTTGGTTTTTGGGCCACACCCTGTGACGCTCAGGGTTACTCCTGGCTATGCGCTCAGAAGTTGCTCCTGGCTTCTTGGGGGACCATATGGGACGCCAGGGGATCGAACCGCGGTCCGTCCTAGGCTAGCGCAGGCAAGGCAGGCACCTTACCTCCAGCGCCACTGCCCGGCCCCCCTTGAAATTTTCTTAACAAGAAGTTTTTAAAAAGAAATAAAAATACAACCTCAAACACTGTTGCCATTAAGGTTATTTTTATTTCATTTGGATTGAGTAGTAAAACTTGAGGCAGTTTATTTAAAAAAAAAAAAAAAACAACAATGTTCCTTAGATTTTATTTTAGCAATCTTTTGTTTGGGGGGGCCACAAACCTGAAGGTGCTCAATTTTTTGTGCAAGGATCACTCTCAAAAGTGCTCAAGGTATAGTGGCCAGAGATGGAACCTGGCTCAGCTTTGTACAAGGCAAGTGCCTTACTCCTGTACTATCTTTCTGGTTCCAATCTTACAGTTGGCAATTCTGAAATTATTTTTATTTTTATTTTTTTTTGTTTTGGGGACACACCCGGCAGTGCTCAGGGGTTACTCCTGGCTGTCTGCTCAGAAATAGCTCCTGGCAGGCACGGGGGACCATATGGGACACCGGGATTCTAACCAACCACCTTTGGTCCTGGATCGGATGCTTGCAAGGCAAACGCAGCTGTGCTATCTCTCCGGGCCCTGAAATTATTTCTTAATTCAAAATAAAAACCCAATCAGACTAACAAATAATTTTATATTTTTATTGGTTTTCCATATATTTTCCACCCCAAAAGTCATAATGATGGTTATAAAAAAAATAAAAATCTTGGGGCTGAAGTACAGTACAGCAGGTCTTGCACACGACTAACCCCAGTTCAATTTTAGGCATCCTATATGGTCCCCCAAGCCTGCCAGCGATGATTCCTGATTGCAGAGCCAGGATTAACCCCTGAGCATTTCTCAAAGTCAAACAAAAACAAAACACTCTACTATAAAAACATGTAAAAATGATGAAATAGAGAGGCTGGAGTGATGGTGCAGTGGTAGGGTGTTTGCCTTGCACGTGGCTGACCCAGGATGGATCTCAGTTCGATCCCCAGCATCCCATATGGTCCCCCAAGCCAGGAGAAATTTCTGAGCACATAGCCAGGAGTAACCCCTAAGCATCACTGGGTTGGCTCAAACCTCCCCCCTAAAAAGACAAAGTAGGAACTAAGGATATGGCTCAACTGATACATCACAAGCCAAGCATATACAAGGACTTAAGCTCAGTTCCCAGCACTGCATGTCATTTACCCAACACAGTTGGGAGGGAGAATGTGGGAATGAGGGAGGAAATGATCCCTATTTTAAAAAAAGATCAAGGACACCTTTCTTTCCATTTATCTGTGAGTGATTGGTGTTTGAGAAGACAGAATGTAAAAGATAGTCTGCATCTCTTGGATAATGAAGAGATATTCATTCTAACAATGTTAGACCCACATTCAAGTGCTGGGAAATGGAGAGAACCTAAAGCTTTGCAGGAAAAGTCTGAGAGCCACTAATACCTAAGTGGGAAAGAGAAAGCAAAGGGATGGAATATCTGTAAACCAATTAGAGAGAGAGAGAGAGAGAGAGAGAGAGAGAGAGAGAGAGAGAGAGAGAGAGAGCCCTCTGGGCTGAAGCTACAGTACCGCAGGTAGGAAGTTTGCCATGCACGCTGCTGACCCACATCCGATCCCTGGCATCCCATATGGTTTCCTGAGGTTTCCAGGAGTAATTTTGTAGAGCAAAGCCAGGAGCAACCCCTAAACACTGCCAGTGTGGCAAAAAGAAGAAAGAAGAAAGAAGAAGGAAGGAAGGAAGGAAGGAAGGAAGGAAGGAAGGAAGGAAGGAAGGAAGGAAGGAAGGAAGGAAGGAAGGAAGGAAGGAAGGAAGGAAGGAAGGAAGGAAGGAAGAAAGGAAGGAAGGAAGAGAGAAAGAAATAAGAAAGAAAGAAAGAAAGAAAGAAAGAAAGAAAGAAAGAAAGAAAGAAAGAAAGAAAGAAAGAAAGAAAGAAAGAAAGAAAGAAAGAAAGGAGGGAGGGAGGGAGGGAGGGAGGGAGGGAGGGAGGGAGGGAGGGAGGAAGGAAATTAAATTATATTTGAGAGAGAGAGAGAGAGAGAGAGAAGAGAGGATCTGGGAGATAGTCCAAAGGGCTGGAGAGTCTGTCTAGGATGGGTTGGTCCTGGAAATGCCTAGTCTCCTGAATACCACTGAGGGTGGAGCTGGTGGTCCAGCAGCATCACACTGGACATCCGAACACTTCAAACACTTCAAACATTCAGGCATGGCTGTTGTCCCTCTTGAGACAACAGCAAGGCACACTGAGCCAGGCTAAGTAGTGCTACAATGGTCAATAGGCCCTCTGAACACTATTTGGAAGACAAAAAAGATAAGAAGAAGGGATCAGGAATACGATTCAAAAGGATGTGGCTACATGCCTGGCATATAAAGGCACCATATGGCCCCAAATCATCTATCCCAGCAGCATCACTGGGAGTGATTCCTATAAAGCAAGAAAACTGAGAGTAAGATGAGAGAGAGCAGAAGATGATGAGTATATAAGCAGCTCTGGCTTACCTCCCACTGCAGGTGAGGGGGAATGTTTCGAATCTGAATTTTTCTGCTCCTGTCAAAATAAAAGCAGTGATTTTAACACTTTCTCCAGGACATTAAAAACCCATTGGTCAGGACTACAATTTTGAGTTTAAGCTCACTGTTAATGGAACCGTTAGCCAGAGAAGCAAAATGCAACCCTGAGCCTCAAAATGCAAAATTAGCTAGAGATTTTCAATGGCTTTTGGAAGAAAACTATGAACAAGTCAAGGTGTCTGAATTAGTCAAAGAACAGGTTATACGCAGACTTATCCTTTCAATTTTTAATGCAAATTAGCAATTGAGAAAAGATATTTGTACATCATATTAATATCCAAAATCCATAAAGAACTCACACAACTCAATGATAAAAATGGAAGCAACTCATCAGAAATGTGCAAAAAACTTGAATAAAGAGACATCTTTCTGAAGAAGCCATACCTATGGCCTACAGACTCATGGAAACAAGCTCAATCCCCCCAATGCACATCAAATCCACAATGAGTGATCACCTCATATTCATGATAATGGCCTGTATCAAAAAGACTGGAAATAGTTAAGTGCTGTTCAGGGTGTAAAGAAAAAGAAACTGGTGCATTGCAGGTGACAAAGTAAACTGGCACAAACCTCATCGGAAAATGGCACAGGGACTCCTGAACACATAAAAATGGAATAATGCGAGGCCAGTGAGGTGGCGCTAGAGGTAAGGTGTCTGCCTTGCAAGTGCTAGCCAAGGAAGGACTGTGGTTCGATCCCCCGGCGTCCCATATGGTCCCCCCAAGCTAGGGGCAATTTCTGAGCGCTTAGCCAGGAGCAACCCCTGAGCATCAAATGGGTGTGGCCCGAAAAACCAAAAAAAAAAAAAAAAAAAAAAAGGAATAATGCTCTATGATCCTGAGATAGCACTTCTAGGCATGTATCCAAAGGATAGGGAAGTGCTAGACTGAGAAGATATTTGTAACCCATGTTTAAAGCAGCTTAATTCACAATAGCCAAAATATGATAGCAATGTAAATGCCCATTTGCAGATGACAGAGAAAGAAACTATGATATATACACTCAATGGAAAACTGCTCTTATTTGAAGGGTGCGAGGAAATGAAGTTGTGCCTTTCTGAACTAAATGAATGAAAGGTGAGATCATTATGTTCAGTGGAAAAGGAAAGGAAAGACAGTTACTGGATGGTGTCAGTCATGGAGGATAAAGACAGTTCAGGCAGATTCGTTGCCAGCCCAACCCCAAATAAATTAACTCAAACTTTGTGAAACTATGATGGTTACCAGAGGGAAAGTGAGTGGGATAGAAAGAATGGGAGGGGGCCCGGAGAGATAGCACAGCGGCGTTTGCCTTGCAAGCAGCCGATCCAGGACCAAAGGTGGTTGGTTCGAATCCCGGTGTCCCATATGGTCCCCCGTGCCTGCCAGGAGCTATTTCTGAGCAGACAGCCAGGAGTAATCCCTGAGCACCGCCGGGTGTGGCCCAAAAACCGAAAACCAAAAAAAAAAAAAAAAAAAAAAAAAAAGAATGGGAGGAAGGGTTGTGGGTGCAAGATGACATTGCACTTTATTTGGTGGTGGATAAGATGGATCCCATATACCCATGTGAAAAACTGTGTACTCCTAAAAAGCTATAGCAACACCAACTATGGAAAAAATAAATGTCCTTTATAAAGTACTTGCAAAAACAGAAACAAATTCAGATGAAAAAATCTGTTCAATATATTCTGCCATACTGGAATAAAATTTTAACTGCACAAGACAAAATTACTTGCTATTAGTTATGTGTGTATAGATAGATGATAGACAGACAGACAGACAGACAGACAGACAGACAGACAGACAGACAGACAAAAATCACAAGCAGATCAGGTTGGTAAAAGGGGCATGTCTTTTCTTTTTTTTTTTTTTAGCTACTTTTAAGAACCGGAGTAGAATGTGTTGCTTTAAACAGGCCTTATAGTACAGTTATTAAAGAACTTAATCCTTTCAACATGAAAAACTATTGAAAATGAACAAAAGGTACTATGGTTTTGTTGGTTTTTTTTTTTTTAAGGGAAGAAAAACAACATGTGGGCTGGAAGATAGTGCAGAGGTTTATGCACTTGCCCTGTACATGGCCAACCCTGTTCAATTCCTGGCACCACCACAAAGCACTTCCAGGAGTGATCCTTCAGCACAGAGTCAGGATAAGTCCTGAGTGCAGCTGGGTGTGGCTCATCTGCCATCCCCCCACATAAAAGAAAAGCAATATGTGATTTAAGTCTTGTGGCAGACGCCTATCTGGTTATGGGTCAAGTGATAAATGGACTGTATCAGTTAATATTGTAGTAATTCTTGCAAAGGGTTTGGGGCCATGAGAATTGCAGAAATGCTCTATAAACTCATGTCACAAATCACTCATCCTTCCAGTGGTCCTCAAACTTTTTAAACAGAAGGCCAGTTCACTGTCCCTCAGACTGTTGGAGGGCCGGACTATATTAAAAACAAAAACTATGAACAAATTCCTATGCACATGGCATATATCTTATTTTGAAGTGAAACAAAACGAGAATAAATACAGTATGTGACCCTTGGGCCATTTTTTTTGGGGGGGGGGTCCACACCCAGCAGCGCTCAGGGTTACTCCTGGCTCTATGCTCAGAAATCGCTCCTGGCAGGCTCGGGGGACCATATGGGATGCCGGGATTCAAACCACCGTCCTTCTGCACGCAAGGCAAACTCCCTACCTTCATGCTATCTCTCCGGTCCCCCCTTGGGACATTTTTGAGGACCACTGACACTATCCTAACCCTGATCATTCAGAAACAAGTGCTCAATAGAAATTGCTAATTAAATGGGGTAGAAGGGAGAATCCAAAAGCAAAAAACCGATCCTTTATAACTCATTTGTATTCCTTATTAACTTATCCCAATGTCTCACTATTTCAAGGAACACTAATGCAACTTTAGATTTCCCTTTTGAGGAAAACATCAAGGATTTTTATATGTTCATTAAAGTATAAAGCAAGGGGAAAAATCAGTGGGATAATGACACAATAATTGGATGTTTGTGAGGAGATACTCTGTCTTCTCTGCTACTCCTGGGAAAGATGGGGGGGGGGGGTTCTCTAATGGGTTGATGAGTAAGTTTTTCTCCAGTTTCCATTCATCCACTCTTTCAGCCCAACCCTCCTTTCTGGTAACCACAAATCTATGTTCCTTTCTCTATGATTTTTTTTAGTTTTTGTATTTGGAGTGATGAGAGTTATATTCCATGAGTGGAAAGTATTTGCCTTTGCCTGGCATATTTCACTTAGCATAATGCCCTCAAGAATCATCCATGTTGTCACCAGGGGCAAATATTTATTGTTGTGTGTGTGTGTTTGTGTGTACACAGTTCACAAAAACATCCCACAGCCGCCACTATGTGAATCCCAGCTTCACAACTAATCTTGGAAGAGATACAAGGCAAGTCCATGAAACTCATGGGGTCATCATCAGGAAGGGGAGTACCCTTCCCCCTCACACCCTATTGAAGCCTCAGCAGCCACAACCACACTTCACAGCCAAGTCATACAAACAGCGCAACTTCACTTCTTTACAACTAATCTCTGAAAAGATGCCAAACTGATGAAATTCCCGGGCACATAGATCCTGGAACTCCTGGAACATGTGACCGCACAATACCTTCAAATTCCACTCCCAGTCAGAGCTTAGCAAATTAGATGGGCAAGTAGCATATAAGTCAACTAAATTCAATAAACAAAACAACACCAGAGGCTTAGCTAGCAACAAACAGCTCAGTAAATACTCAATAGCTTTAATAACCCCTTAGTGACACATAACAATTTTTACAAACTTTCTTTTATGAAACTATTTTTTTTTATTTACCATTTCATAACAAACAATATAAAATAAATTATTTTGTTCCTGCCAAGGGGGAGATTACAGGGGTGGGGACTGGTACAATGGTACAGAAAAGGTCACACTGCTGGTTGAAACACTGAATTCCCTAAACAATTAAAACAATTTTTTATTGTTTTAATAAAACAATTTTAATTGTTTTAAAAAGTTTTTTAAAAGTTAAAAATGTATATGTACATCTTCTGTGTAGCTGAGCTAGAGGTTTCAATTCCTCAAGCAAGTATACATTTGATAGTTTTAATGTTTTTAACATGTTTTTGAAGACTATGATTTTCCCATGTCTGCACCCAATTACATTCTCAGCTTAGTGGGTGCAGGTTTCTTTTTGCCACATTCTCACCAGCACTTATTTCATGGTTTTGATGTCAGTCATTTTTTAAAAGTAATGTCTTTATTTAAACACCATGATTACAAACATGATTATAGTTGGGTTTCAGACATAAAAAGAACATCCCTCTTATCCAGTGCAACATTCCCACCACCAATGCCCCCTATCTCCCTCCTCCCCACTCCTTGCCTGTATTCAAGACAGGTATTACATTTCTCTCACTCGTTAACATTGTAATGTTGTTAGTTAGTTGTTAGTGTAGTTATTTCTCTAACTGCACTCACCACTCTTTGTGGTGAGCTTTCATATCATGAGCCGGTCCTTCCGGCCCTCATCTCTGGGCATTAATACATTATTATGTCTTTTATTTTTCTTAAAACCCATAGATGAGGGAGACTATTCTGTATCTCTCTCTCTCCCCCTCTGGCTTATTTCATTCAGCATAATAGTTTCCATGTGCATCCATGTACAGGAAAATTTCATGATTTCATCTTTCATGACGGCTGCATAATATTCCATTGTGTATATGTACCACAGCTTCTTTAGCCATTCATCTGTTGAAAGGCATCTGGGTTGTTTCCAGATTCAGGCTATTGTAAATAGTGCTGCAATGAATGTAGGTGTGATGAAGGCATTTTTGTATTGCATTTTGTGTTCCTAGGGTATATCCCTAGGAGTGGTATAGCTGGATCATATGGGAGCTCAATTTCCAGTTTTTGAGGACTCTCCATATTGTTTTGCATAAAGGTTGGACTAGATGGCATTCCCACCAGCAGTGAATGAGAGTTCCTTTCTCCCACATTCCCGCTAGCACTGATTTTTCTTGTTCTTTGTGATGTGTGCTAGTCTGTGTGGCATGAGATGGTACCTCATAGTTGTTTTATTTGCTTCTCCCTGATGATTAGTGATATGGAGCATTTTTCCATGTCCCTTTGGCCATTTATATTTCTTCTTTGAAAAATTGTTCATTTCTTCTCCCCATTTTTTTGATGGAGCTAGATTTTTTTTCTTGTTAAGTTCTGTCAATATCTCGTATGTCTTAGATATTAGCTCCTTATCTGATGGGTATTGGGTGAATAGTTTCTCCCATTCTATTGTTGTCATGCCAGCCATTTTGACAGTGTTTTCCAAGGCTTCTATCTACATACATTTATCTGATAATTGATGATATTGAGCATCTCTTCATGTGCTAGTTGGTCATTTTATGTCTTCTTTGGAAAAATGTCTAACCAGTACTCTACCCATTTAAAAATGTCTTTTTTGGATCACAGTGATAGCACGGGGGGAAGGCACTTTCATTGCATGTGGGTCGACCCAATTCCCATGCTCAGCATTCCATATGGTCCCTTGAGTACTGTAAGGAGTATTTCCTGAGTGCACAGCTACGAGTAATTCCTGAGCATTACCAGATGTGGCCCAAATAAAAAAAATTATTTCTTTCTATTTTAAATATTAACTTTACATCAGATATACCATTTGAGATTATCTTTTTCTATTTAGTGAGTTAAAATTTCAGTTATCTCCACTGTGAAAAGCTTTTAAGCTGTAATTTCACTTGTTTTGTTTTGTTGTCTTTGTTTTTAAAGCCTACTCCATTAAAACATACCTAAAACTGACATCAAGGAGTTAATCACCTATATTTTCTCTTAGGGGGTTAACAATTTCAAGTCTTATATTTAAGTCTAACTTATTTGGAGTTAATTTTTATGTACTCATGTAAGATCGTTGTCCAGTTCCATTCTTTTACACATGGCTATCCAATTTTCCCAACACCATTACTGAAGAAGTTATTATTCTCCAACTGTATTTTATGTTTCTTTGTCATAAATTAATTAACTACATGTGCATGGGCTTACTTCTGAGCTCTTTAGTCTGAGCCACTGATCTCTCTGTCTGTTGTCATGCCAATACCTCACTATTTTAATTATTGCATTTGGGGAGTAAGGTTTGAAATCAAGGAGCATTACAGGATGATGCCTTCAGCTTTGGTCTTCTTTCTCAAGAATGTTTTGGCAATCTGGGAAGGTTTTATGAGACAAAAACCTGCATGTCAGCTTCCAGCTTCTCTAGATCCAGACAGAGTTAAAGAACTGAATCCATTTTCTTAAAAGAAAATTATATTGTCATTTGGGTAAGATGGTTACAATAGTAAGATGTTCACAATTTTGATGTTCAGTTACTGCTCCTTTACCACCACCACCAAAACGCCCAAGACCTTCCTCCTCATGCCACTGGTATTCTGGGATTCTTTGTTGTGTGCCCTGTCTCTCATCCCCTATGCTTGGTAACCTGAGTTTTGTAATCCAAGGCCAAGAGTTGTCATTGTTAGATACTATCTATTTCCCTGTAAAACTATTTTCTTTAATGTCTTATTTTGCTGTGATGAGGATTCTAATTAACCAAACCAAAGTAGTGTTTCTACAGATGTGATTGGTTACCCTTTCAGAATCTTCAATCTGTAATTAAGTCTAACCAGGACAGAAACAAATATTTACACATAGTAATTTGAGTCCTGATGAATAACATATGTAAATACAATGCAACATAATTTAGAACCTGAATATATAAAGTTCGTGTTGAGGAGCAGATGGTAAATGCAAGATCATCTTTGTAAAGGTAAAGGAAGGCATGTGCCAAGTGAACAACAAATGTTCCACCTTCAGCTTGTTTCGTTTGTTTCCAAATAATCATTTTTCCCCTCTCCAGAAAGCCCTGAAACCAGCCCCCTGCCTCCTTTCCTCCCTCTCTCTGCAACGCCATTGTTCTTAGAACTGGCAGCATCTGGAACAGAGCAGGTACTCGGCAAGCAGCACATTTAGCTGAACATAGCCGCCTTCTTTTTCCTGGCACTCTCCTTCCAGGCATATTCATTTCATTTCATATTCATTTCTCTCACCTAAACCTAGTGAGCAATGCTGCTGCCCTGGAACCTTCTCCTCCCCTCCAGTGTGCTGTAAAGAACTAGGAGGCCACAGCAGCATCTGCTACAACCAGGAATACTTATACTTGCTGTTTGGTGGTGGTAGGGTGCTGGGTTAATTTTTTTCCCCGAAGGGGAGGCAGTATGCCACCTAAACCTGGGAACCTCTGAACTCTAAGAACAAGCTCATATGTCTTTAACCAGGCCAACTGCTTCCACTCCAGCTTATGCTCATCAGCTCAGTGAAAGTGGCTGATGGCACCACTTAGGGGGAAAATTTGCTAGCCCAGTAGCTTCTGCAAACACGTTCCAGGATTGCGACTTATAGAGATGTGGTGTTTTATTCTGAAGACAAGAAGCATAATCCTAACTTTACCTTGAGTTACAGGAGGGGAAAACCATTTTCACAACTAACATAAATAAATGCTAGCCAGAAACTCAATGAGTGATGAAAACAATAGCATTTTACTTTAGAAAGAGAATTATTCTAGGGGCTGGAGAGAGAGCATGGAGGTAGGGAGTTTGCCTTGCATGCAGAAGGATGGTGGTTTGAATCCCGGGATCCCATATGGTCCCCTGAGCCTGCCAGGAGCAATTTCTGAGCGTAGAGCCAGGAGTGACCCCTGAACGCTGCCGGGTGTGACCCAAAAACCAAAAAAAAAAAAAAAGAAAAAATGAGAATTAGAGCCATGTTGCTGATTAAAAATCAAATTAATTTGTAGTACGTACCTAAATGCTAAGTAAGCAAAGTTTAAAGGCAGGAGAGACTGGCCAAATGACATGCTCCTCCCTCAAAAAGAAACTGATCTATGACCATCCAATAGGCTTTAGTAATCCACACATGGTCTGGCAGCTTCTCTATAGTGAAGGCGGATAGGAGTGTGAACAACTGTAATCACCCCCACACAAATATTCAGAAGTGAAGTAAATACTTTGAATTATTTTTTTGGCAGCATTGAACCCATAGCCTCACACAAACAGGCAACTGCTGAGCTATATCCCTGACCCAGGACTGAACATTTTGTACTTACTTTGGAAATCAGAATTGCCTTACGAGTAAATGAAAAACTTCTCCAAATTCATTCAACAATGTTCAATAAAATACCCAGAATATGCCAAGAGCTTGTTTTGAGTCCTCTGGGGGTATAGTAGTGAATAAAAATATCTTCATGCTGCCAACATTTTAGGAACTAAAAAAAAAACCAAAACAAAACAAAACAAAAAACCAAAGACAATATTGACTATGGCCTTCCTCAGAACTCTCTTCGTTCACTTCAATAAGAAAACAATGACTTTTTGATTTGGTCTCCAATCCAATTAAATGTTTAAGAAAAAAAAGACCCGTTTCAAGTTTATATTTTTAAATATGAGCCAAATATTAAACATTTGGAGGGATCAGAGTAGAGCAATAGTGCTTTGAGAAGGCATTTCCCTTGCACACAGTTGACCCAGGTTAGATCCGCAGCATCCCATATTATCCCCTGAGTTATTTCTGAGTGCAGAGTCAGACGTAATCCCTGAATGCTGCCAGGTCTGGGTCCCCCAAAAACAAACAAAAAATACATTGTTTTTGGGTCATACCCGGCGACGCTCAGCGGTTACTCCAGGCTATGCGCTCAGAAATCGCTCCTGGCCAGGGGGACCATATGGGACACCCAGATTTGAACCACTGTCCGTCCTGGATCGGCTATGTGCAAGGCAAATGCCTTACACTGTGCTATCTCTCCGCCCCCTCCCCCCCAAATCCACTTTAAACAGTCCTATACAGAATCTTTAGGGTATAAATCAGACAGTAACGAGAAACCCAGGAGTCCATGTTTACAAGCAGCAAGAGGAAGTTACAGATTAGGGGCTTATACTTCTGGTGCCAGTTCCTCTGGGGAGACCTTTACTATCACAGCGGGAGTTGTCCCTCCCACTTAGGGGGCTGCTTGTGGGCACTTGAACTTCCTCTGATACAGAAAGGGGCGCCTCTGGAGAAAATAAAAGGATCGCAGGAAGAAGTTAGGAGTTTGAAAAATTAGTTTTCACACACCACCAATAAATAATAAAAAGAACATCACCACCCCGCAAAAGATCATCATTCCTTTTATGCAGAAGGACGGTGGTTCAAATCCCGGCATCCCATATGGTACCCTGAGCCTGCCAAGAGCGATTTCTGAGCGTAGAGCCAGGAGTAACTCCTGAGCGAAGCCGGGTGTAACGGAAAAAAACCAAAACCAAAACAAACAAACAAACAAACAAAACCCCTACAAGAATAGATAGGGAGATAGTACAGGATTGAGGGGATAGGCTTTGCATGTATGGGAGTACCCTGGCACTGCAAACGCACCCACCCCCAAGCATCTCTGAGTGTAGTGCTGGTAGTCCAAGTAATGCAGGGTCCAGCACCATATCCTTGGACTCTAGCACTTAACTCTCCAACCTGGGTGGCCAAGAATTCTCAGGAGACCCTTGGTCCCAGAATCTGAGAAGCACAGCTTGGAAGGTCTCCTTCCACTTCCCCAAAAATCTCTCCCCTAATCAGAGAACATCTTTATTATTTCATAAGGTGCTAATACTAAAAGGGAAATCATTACCTATGTATATCTCTTACAATACAGAATACAATTAAATTTACCTGTACAATTATTTTGTCATTTGTTTATTTGTTTTTCAGCCACACCGAGTGATGCTCAGGATGCTCAGGGGCTATTCCTGGCTATGTGTTCAGAAATCATTACTGGCTTGGGGGACCATATGGGGGGGTCGAACCGCAGTCCGTCCTAGGTCAGCCGCTTGCAAGGCAAACGCCCTACCGCTGTGCCACCACTCCGGCCCCACCTGTACAATTTTGAAGCTTTACAATTTTCAAGCTTTAAAAACAGATGAAGCAGAGAAAGAGTACATGGAATGATTCTAATTGTCAAGTCATTCATCATTTCAATGAGGATTCATCTAGAGAACCCTTTACATCAGTTCTGAAGTGAGGCAAATTAAGAGAGAGATCACTCTAAATGTCAAAATTTAATCTGTAACCCATTTTAGAAGACCAAATGTTTGTACAGAATAAAAGTCCAGTGGTGCTGGCAGCAATGCCAAATTCATCTCATTCCTGATCTCAGTGCCTTATGCATCTCCATCTCCCCTAATCTCCCACAGCTTCTAATCCGGTGACACAGCCCCTCAGTCACTAAGGCTGATGAACAAAGAATTCTGCACACAGGGTTAATATCTCTGTGGCTTACTCAGGGAATTTCTTCCAGTAGCTGGTTCTATTCTGTTCTAAATTCTCTGACTTGTGAAGACAGTAATCAATGCCTGTATCAGCTGGCTCCTGACTTCTCATCATCACCTCTCAAGCCAGCACCATAAGTGGGTGCACTCCCAGGACCCAAAATGGGAAACTGCAACCCCTGTCTTGACTACCTGGTTCAGCAGGTATCAATCAGAGGAGGTCTGACTGCCACAGCTTCTGTTCCCATCCTTGAATGAGACCCTCAACAGTCCTCACCCCTTACACTTCCAGGACCCTGTTTCTTTCTTTGCCTAGAGCCAGGTCGGCACTCTGCAGGAAAGTGAGGGCTAGGAAGAGGGATGAACTCAGCTGAGGCCTGTCCCGCAACTGCTCAAAGCTCAGAGCTTGCGCTTTTTGATTTGGTAACAGTCTTTCTCCATCTCATTTGTCCTCCCACCAGGTCCCATGGAAGGAGAATGTACTTCAAAAACTGCAACACACCCTATAAATGTGGGCACTAGGATTACTTTGTTTGGGGGGAGGACCACACCTAGTGTGGCTCAAGGGCTACTGATGGGTCTATAATTAGGAGTGACCCCCTAGCAGCGCTGAGGGGAACATAATGGAGTGCAAGCATTTAAACCAGGGTCACAGTCAGCACAGTCACTTGCAAGGCAAGTGGCTTATCGCCTTTACTTTCCCTCTGGGTCCATAAGGGTTATTTATTTATTTATTTTTGGTTATTTTTTGGGTGTTTTGGGGTTGTTTTTTTTTTGTTTTGTTTTGGTTTTGGTTTTTGGGTCACAACCAGCAGTGCTAAGGGGTCACTCTTGGCTCCAGGCTTAGAAATTGCCCCTGGTAGGCAGGGGGACATATGGGATGCTGGGATTCGAACCACTGTCCTTCTGCATGCAAGGCAAAAGCCTTACCTCCATGCTATCTCTCGGGCCCCATAAGGGTTACTTTAACAGAAAAGTTAACACCCTCAAAATCATGCACCTCTCTTGCACCTGGGTGCAGCTGGGTGGGGCCTGATTTCCCCCAATGAGGAAAAAAAATAGTAGGGTGATCAATTAGGAAACAATTCATAGAGCCAGTCCAGAATCAGGAAGACTTTTTTTTTTTTTTTTTTTTTTTTTTTGGTTTTTGGGCCACACCCAGCAGTGCTCAGGGGTTACTCCTGGCTGTCTGCTCAGAAATAGCTCCTGGCAGGCATGGGGGACCATATGGGACACCGTGATTCGAACCAACCACCTTTGGTCCTGGATCGGATGCTTGCAAGGCAAACGCCGCTGTGCTATCTCTCCAGGCCCAGGAAGAAGTTTTTTGAAGTTATGAGGCTCACCAGGTATTTAAGCTCAAGACTTTTTAGGATAATTTTAGCAACCAAGAAGGAGATTTGGCAAACTGACAGACAGACTATTCCTCTCCTTCATTTTTAAAACTACCTTGATCACCGTGCTTAATTATTTTTCCTTGATGGAAATTACAAAATTTCAATATTCAAATACAGACACAAGTGGAAAGGTCAATATTATTTACTAATGTCTGTAAGCAAGACCAGAAAGATCCTGATTTATTAGAGGAAATGATGTTTAAAAATAATACAGGGGCTGAAGAGAGAGCACAGCGGCAGGGCTTTGACTGTGACCAACTGGGTCAGACCAGGGTTCAGTTCCCAGTGTCCTATATGTCTCCTGAGCCTCCTAGGAGCAATTTCTGAGCACAGAGCCAGGAGTAACCCCTGAGTACTGCTTCGTTTGGCCCGAAAACCAACCAAATAAATAAATAAATACAGATTTAAATATACTGCTTGGATTTTCTAACAGTCATTTTGCTCACCCCCATACTCTCCAATAGAATGTTTTATTCAGTACAACAAAAAAGAAGCAGGAAGGGGCCAGAGAGATAGCATGGAGATAAAGCGTTCGCCTTGCATGCAGAAGGACGGTGGTTCGAATCCCGACATCCCATATGGTCCCCCGAGCCTACCAAGAGCGATTTCTGAGCGTAGAGTCAGGAGTAACCCCTGAGCGCTGTTGGGTTTGACCCAAAAAACAAACTCCACCCCCCAAAAAAGAAGAAGAAGCAGGAAGGTGAGCTAAGCTTTTGACTGAAGATCAGGGTATGACTACTGACTCCTCCTTAGGACTAGTTGTCAGATAAATAAATATAGTCACTCTCGACTAATGCTCCAATCAGGAGGTGCTGAGACCAGATCCTTCCTAGCAAAGATTCACATAATATTTGATAGTAAAGTAGAACTGACATAAAGAGAGGAGATGGTAAGAACAGAAGGAAAATGTAGTTCTGTAGTTCACAAATACAAACTTTATTTAAAATTTTTTTTAATTTCATCTCAACAAATCCATAATTTTGTTTGGATAACATTTTTTTCAGGTTACTTTAGGGCAGTGCTTGGAAGACCATATGCAGTGCTGGGGCTGAATCTGAGATCAACAGTATGCACAGTCTTAAGCCCTATATTGTCTACTTAGCCCCTGGTTTGCAGTTTTTAGCAACCTAATAAACAAGAGGACAGAACCTGCAATATTCTATAATTGCTATGATCCAAAAGTAGTGGATTTAAGACTTGCATTATAATTCTACCCTATTGCCACAAATTACCCCATTTCTTTTTTATTTTCTATCATATTGCAGAAAGTATTGTAATTGTATATTTTAGCTAGTATACCTCCTAGAATTTTCTTCCTAATGGCAAAAAATTATGATAATATTTGGCATCCGAATTTTGTAGGAATAATGTTATTTTATGGAGATGTCTACAAAAAGGAGGGTAAAAGGGTAGAGCAATAGCACAGTGGATAGGATGTTTGCCTTCTATGCAACCAATCTAGATTTGATCCCCGGCATCCCATATGGTCCCTCAGCACTGCCAAAGTAATTCCTAAGTGCAGAGCCAAGAGTAACTCCTGAGTGTAGCTTTTTGCAACCATTAAAGAAGAAGAAAAGGAGGGTAAGTTTGCTGGAGATACAGTAAGGGGAGGGAGGATAGAGAACTTGCTCTGGCATCTTATCCATCCTGTTTTAATCTCCAGCACCACTTCTGACCCCCATGAGCACAAGTAGGGATCACTCTTGAAAACAAAGCTAGAAATAACCCAGAGCACTGCTAGAAAACAAATAAAAAAAAAGCCCACAATGAAATGAAGGACATGGCACAGATAAGTTGGAGGCATATCTGTACATCTAGAAGTATAAATGAACACTGGTACAAGACCATAAATGAGACTAAATTCTAAGGAATTTCACTGATGTCATGTACTACTGAATCAAAGCATCAAAACAGAGATGTGACCCATAATTTAGCTGCTGGTTAATTAGTATTGTAGTGATACACTACTGACATTGCAGCTTTGATCTCAACAGCTCCATAAAGCTCACATTCACATTTTCAAAGTGATATGCTGTAGCAGCAGGTGAGAGAAACTTAAGACATGGGACATATATTAGAAAAACAGCAGTGTTCATCAAGACTTAATGAAAACATCACTAACATAATACTCCAAAGTTCTTTTCATCATTAATGGCCTATGGAATAGATACGAACAATAGAGAACAAAGGATGAGACATCGGGATGGAGGTATTTATGTTACATGGAGTTCATCCTACTAATTTTTCATATGATTTTTCATTTTGCAAACCTCATCAAATTTGAATACACAGCCACCGTGCCACTGGTTTATTTGGAACAAGTAAGCATTAGACACTTATTCTATTTTTTTTTTAGGGGAGAATGCGAACGCAGTCCCCCACGACCACAAATTATGCAGTTGAGTTTCCCACATTTGGGGAAATCGCAGGGGTCAGCACATCCGGAGTGCAATGGATAAGCCTCATCCTGGGAAAACCACCTTCGTGATCATGGTATCTCCTCTGCCAGGTAAGTATTTTTTAGACACTTATTCTTTGCATAAAACCACAAGGTGCCAAAAGTTATAGCAGAAAAATTAATAACTCTTAGAAATGTTAGTGCTGTTTTGTTTTTCACATGGAGACTATCTCATACCCCCTATACATAAAGCTGTTGTTGCGGCCAGAGCAATAGCACAGTGGGTAGGGCGTTTGCCTTGCACTTGAGTTCAATCCCCACATCCCATATGGTCCTCCAAGCCTGAGAACTGCCAGGTGTCACCAACCCCCCTCAAAAAAAAAAATAAGTGTTGTTATCTTTTTTGACAGCTATATACATACCATCAATTATTTGGTATTCTACTGATATGTCTAATCTTTTCAGATGTGAAGATAAACAAAATGATGTAATGACTGTCTACCTACCATGCATCCTTCCACCCACCCAATCCTGCACATGTGTGAACGTGTCTTGGAAGATTAGTTCCGACAAGAGCTGTCACTGGATCAGAGGACTATGCATCTTAAATGTGCACACACAGACGCTACACTGCTCCACATCCTGTCTCAAAACAATTGTTCTTTTGTTTGTTTCTGTCTGTCCAGATGTGAAAAACACTATCTTTTTAAGTTGTGCTTTACTTATGAAAGGTATTGATCACTCTTTACGTGAAAGAGCCTCCCTAAATCACCCTCTCTGGGAAAACTGAATTCTTCCCTACTGGTTTTCAGTTTTCTGGAAGATGATTTCTATATTAAGTAGCTTTATTCATTTCATTGAAGGGACAAACCCTTACTCACTATTTACTATACTAGATACCAGAGAGACAGCACAGAAAAGTCTGTGCCCAACCACGAGGACCTCATTCAAATGTTGAATCAAGAAAGCCAGTTGTGGGGACCGGCAAGATGGTGCTAGAGGTAAGGTGTCTGCCTTGCAAGCGCTAGCCAAGGAAGGACTGCGGTTCGATCCCCCGGCGTCCCATGTGGTCCCCCAAGCCAGGAGCAATTTCTGAGCACTTAACCAGGAGTAACCCCTGAGCATCAAACGGGTGTGGCCGGAAAAACCAAAACAAACAAACAAACAAGAAAGCCAGTTGTGAGTGCATTCCACCTACATGCCAGTCCCTTCCCTTCCCCCATGGGACTGCACCATCCTACTGGGTGACCAGACAGGTGGGTTGGGGAAGCAGGTGGGTTGGGGAAGCTGGAAGGCCTGATCTCCTTCCTGGAGAAGAGAGCATTGCAGACAAATCCTCAGAGTAGAAAGGAAAGTGGACAAGGTGGTGAAAAGAGGCAAGGTTAGCTGTGTAGACAGGCCAAGTACGTCTTCCAGATCAAGGGCATGAGCTCTACCAGGCCTGAAGTTAGGTCACTTGCTTGGAGAGGAGGTTAAGGCCAGGAGAGTAGGCAGGAGAGGAACCCACAACTGGGAAACACCTGCTTCCTGCATGGGACAGTCAAGGGGGTAAACCTTTCACTGAGGCCCAGAAATCAATCATCAGACCTCACAGGGTCAGAACACAAAGCGAACACTAGGAGATCTGTAAACACAGCACCCATGTGGATTTCTTTCCCCCAAAGAGAGTTTTGTGCCTCTGAAAAAATACAAAGGGTCAGTATCTTTCTCCCCTGTTCTGTGGCTGTGTATGTACCTATGCACATACTACCACTGAGTCAGTCTCAGAGGATTTTGGTGGGCAGGGGTGTGGCCTTACAGCAGGTCTTTCAGAAACACTCTGTGGAGATGTGTGAATTGATGACTCAGTACTTGGGTCCTGCTACATACTGATGTTTGGGTCTGGCCGGGCTGGGGCCACCTACACCACTCTGACAAGGCTTGGGATGGGGGTCATGTAGTGTGTGGGACTAATCAGAACTAATCAGAACTCCCATTTTGATTTAGTTGGAGGCTACTCCGGGCTCAGTGCTAGCAGGTCACTCCCAGTAGTGTTGGGGGTAGGGGTTGGGAGATAGCAATGTTTCCAGATTGCTAGGGATGGCTCCCATGTTCAAACTGTGTGCACTAGCCCTAGGAGCTATTTCCCCACACCCCTCAGATCATTTCTTACTTCTATGGCATGGGGCTGCCTATGTGATTAGCCAATAATTTAAGAGTTTCTTATTTTAAAGAAAGACAACTCACTACAACTTCTAATATCATTTCCTTCTGTCCCCTGTAGGTACTCAGCATACCTCTTGGGATCTAATAGATAGATGGTTTAATATATTAACAATGCTAAATATTAGTGGAAGGTATGATTAGATAATGATTAATTTTTTAATTATTGCATTAGAATTTCTATTTTTTAATTCATATGAAAAAATGTTGGGGTTTTTTTGTTTGTTTGTTTGTTTTTTGGTTTTTGATTTTTCAGGCCACACCCATTTGATGCTCAGGGGTTCCTCCTGGCTAAGTGCTCAGAAATTGCTCCTGGTTTGGGGGGACCATATGGGACGCCTGGGGATTGAACCATGGTCCTTCCTTGGATAACGCTTGCAAGGCAGACACCTTACCTCTAGCGCCACCTCGCTGGCTCCCCAAAATGTTTTGACTTAAAGTTATGCCCTTAGAAAACTATTTACTTATTCCAATAATTATTCTTCTGCTTCACATTTTCAAAATTTTCCTTGCCTTTTAAAACAAATCAAAGCAAAAACAAAACTGATGTAAGTGATCTGCCATCTACAATCTTACAACCCTTATGTTCTATGCCTAGCATCCTATATAGATCCCAAGCACTGCCAGGAGTGATCCCTGAGCACAGAGCTAGGAGTAACACCTCAGCACTGACTGGTGTGGCTGAAAACAAAAAAAATAAATAAAAACAAAAGCTTGTTTGATGCAAGGTTGCTTTCTAATTATAAACCTATTTGCAACAAACATAATACCTAGGAAGTGTTTCATCAAGCCAAGTACAATATAATAAAATAAGGGATGCCTTAATCCCTCACTTGCTGCCTTTTCCTTTTTTCATATTCAACGAAAGCAAAACTTGGGACCTATTTTGGGTTGTGGGGTGTGGATCACTATGAAACTCAGGATTGTAGAGTTGGCTGCTATACCAAGGGTCCAACCCATTGTCATTGAAATTCACATCTTACTTCATTAGCCTACATGTGTGCATATGTGTGTGTGTGTGTGTGTGTGTGTGTGTGTACACTGAAAAGCAGCACCAGGGAAAACAACACCTTGATAGTCATGAACTCCCCAGTCTGTCTATAGAGGCATTTACTCTGGGACAGGTTGATGCATGGGAGGTCATCCCCATCAAAACTAGCTCCTCTTCAGTAGCTCAGTCCCCAAGTCATACCTCTGTTTGTTGATTTGGAGTTGGGACCATGTCTGGTAGTGCTCAAGGGCTGAGTCCTGAGGTCCTCAGGGGGCCACATGTGTTGCTGGGGGATTGACTGGGCTTGGATGCATGAAATGTAAGTGCCCCTAACTGCAGGATAGTGGGATAAGCTGCCCAGTCTTGCAGGATCAATGCACCCACATAGTCCTAAACTAGTCTTGTTCACTGTATTTATCACCACCTTCTGTGGCCATCTCTCCTGGCCACTCTGATCCTGCTTTTGTCCATGCTGTCCCTAGAACTTTAAGCCCTCAAGGAATGAGAATAACTTGTACACAGATAGCAGGAGTGACTGTCTGGTAACCCCAGATAGTTGAACCTCTTAATTAAGCCCACTTTGACCAGGCAAGGTGATCTGAATGTGAAGGGACTGCTCTGTCTGGAGTTGTCTGAACAACTCTCCAAGCTCTTTTGTCCTTTGATGCCCTGATTGCCTGCAACTCCAACCCATATGGGAGGTTATGGGCAGTGACACTACTAGGCATCAGGCCTGTCGGGCAGGGGCCACCCCATGAATGTGTGATGACAGCAGGTTATTTATTCTCTTTCTTGGGGCCCAGATGGCCTTTTCCAGAGACTCTCCTTGGTGTGGCGAGTTCCCCCATGCTGTCAGCTGACTTTTTGCAAAAGGGCTCTGCAGATGCCTCTTGCTTGCACAGAAACATGTACGGAAACTCAGTTGTACAGAGAAAGAAAGCCTTTGAATGAAGAATTTCTGTACTGTGAATGATTTCTTCTGGGCCTAGGAGAAGTTTTAGAAATCTTCATTCAATGATAGAGAGAAAGGGCTTTAATCTGTGAGCCAAGAAAAATGGTTTGTAAAGGCAAGAAGAAAAGAACCCCGTGGCTAAGAACTTGAAAAACATCTAGAACAAACAAAAGTTCTAAGGAAAAGAGTGTGAATCAGCATGATGGAGAGAGGTGGAGCATGAGCTTTGAAACGGCCTAGGAACCATGAGGAATGGGCCAGCACAGAGCAGATGGCACACAATGCCAGGGGAGGCAGGACAGGCCAGAACACCAGCAGCAACTGCATTCATCACTGGATGGGTTCACATAGTTTTGTCCCAGGTTTGGTGTGTTGGGGGAAAGACCAGTTTGCTGCCATTGTATTTTTTGAATGGGAATCAGAATTACTGAGATCCATTGAAACTTGGTCCAAAATTTCATCCCTCTCACTATCACTGCCAGCACTGTCTGTGCCAGGCAGACAGGGCCCACTCCCCACTGTAATCTCTTCCTTCCAGGAATTAGGACATGAGGAAAGAAGAACACCAGAACCGAAGCTATTGCCAAGGATAAAGATGGACCAAGGTAGACTCTGCATCGCATCACACTTTCATGCCACCTTATTTCAGCCTCACTAGTTTATGGGCCAGATGAGAACATAAATCCTTTGCCTCAATTTATTGGCTATAATGCAGCAGGATTAGTTATGAAAATTTCATACATACTCCTATAAGAATGGCTGAGACAATTTTTTTGTTTTGGAGCCACATCTGGCAGTTCTCAGGGCTTACTCCTGGCTCTGTGCTCAGGGATCACTCTAGATAGTGTTCAGGAACATGTGGAGGCAAGGATCAAATCTAGGTTGGTCACATGCAAGGCAATTAATTGCCTTACTGATTAATACTATCTCTTCATCCCCATTTTCAGACATTTTCTTATTCATAGGTTCCAAAGATCGTAAATGCCCAATGAGGAATAGGTATCAGAGTTGGGTGTTTCACAAACACTAACATCCTGGACTTGAAAGAGGCCCACTCTGGCATATGAAGATTGAGAAAGCAAGGGCCGGATGTGAGATATGGTTCAAGGGTCATACTAGTAACTTTGCTAAAATTAAGTCATAAATTCTCTCCTGGGACTGGTGAGTAGGTGGAGAGAAAAAAAAAAGAGAAAAAAAGCTTAGTGGAAAAACTGAAACAGAAGGAAAGAACAAAACTGAGATTAAAACTTGAAAAGTAGGAAAGTTGAACAAGAAGGCAGGGAACACCAAAAATAAGAGTCTTTCCTATTCTGGAGTCAAGAAAATCCCTTTGGAGGCTAGTTTTGGCTTCTAAATCTTTCCAAGAAGCTCCCCAGGGCTATTCAAAGGGACTAGACCCAAGAATGTTGCTTGGGAGTGACAATGGAGTATAAAGAAATGAACTGCAATAAAAATAACTTCAAAGGAGAGAAGAAAGTTGTACTGCTCCAAAGGCCATTAAGAAATACTTAAAAATATTGGAGTAGCAGAGGGAAGTGATTTGTAGATTCTGTCAATTACCGTGGTGTAAATATTCTCACCGAAGCTGATTCTTGCCTTAACAAGTATCACAAATGAGAATTTGGAGAAAGAAGCACCCAACTGGCTCTAGTGAGTAGAGGATGTCCCTTCCCACAGAACACAAGAAACCCACCATTTTGTAGCCTGCAGCCTTCACCTGGGTGATGTCAGAAAACATTCATACATTCCTCAGAAACCAACCAGCTAGAATCATTCCAGTCATCTCATTCATGTGCAGACTAAGACGGTACAACTGAAACCCTTCAGAGGAATCAGCTCTAGAACAAAATCTGTTTGGGAATCTCACAGCTTCATTTTGCCAGTGGAAGAACTAGGGCCCAGGATTTTGGACTGTGTTTCGAATCGTGCTTTCAAGATTAGACACTGAAGACTGAAGCCAAATGAAAATTAACTGTGGAATGAGAAGGTATTTAAGTCCACAACTCGTCAAGACTTTTCAAAGATCAGTTGATATAGGAGTCAATTACTCCAAGGTAGTCTATCAAAGACAAGAAAGGAAAGGTCACTGGGAATGCCTGGAAGCTGTGTGTGTTAATGTGTGTATGTGTATATATTTGGCTGTCTGTGTAATGTTTTTTTTTTTAATTTTTTTTTATTTAAACACCTTGATTACATACATGATTGTCTGTGTAATGTTAATGTATATATGTCTGTCTATCTGTGTCTCTGTATATGTCTGTGCTTCTCTATATTTATCTGTGTTCTCTATGGACATCTATGTATCTGTGTACCTCTGTGTGTATGGACGTGAGTAGCGTCATGAAATGCTCCCATTTGTCATCTCCTGTGTTCTGTCAACTGACCAAGATACTTCAGCATCTTACTTGAACTAACAAAATATTAATATGTGAATTTTAAGCCATTAAATGTCACATGTGAAAGGTTGTGGTTGTGGAGGAGCTCATACTCTCCCCTTCCAAGTGGGTTTTTACCACCTCCCCTAGTTTTATTTTTAAGGTTAAAAATGTAATTTTTGCTTCCTGCTCACGTCCACACAAGTGGAAAACAAATTTTACTGGCACACAGTCATCTCACTGCACTTTGTAGCTGGTTTTTTCTGGAGTCTAGACGGGTAATACGCTGTTTACTTATCTAAACCATACGCAGGTCTCTCATGCACCTGTCTTCCTCTGCTTCTCTGTTCACCACTCCTTCATCAACTGCTCTGAAAAAATATGAACACCCACCTTGTGAGCTTCCTATGTCTTTGGGACCAACAGACCTGGGGGGAAATTTAGCCAGGTTAGCTTTCTTCCTGACTCCTCTAGTTGACAAGGAATGCTACTTGGGCAAGTCAGGGCAGCCTCCAGTTTGTTTGAGGTGCTTTTCTTCTGGGTGGCAGTGAAAGCCTTCTATTTACCCACCATTCACTCATCACTAACCAACCCGCTGGCAACCCTAAGAAACTTCCAGGTGGCACTCTATTGATCCCCCATTTTGTTGGAGGTGAAACTGAGGTAGAAGAAAAGAAAAATCACTGTCAGGACATGCCATGAGCACAAGTTATGAAGTAAGAGTAATTTGTGGGTTCGTTTCAAAATCTACAGGGGAGAATGTGATAAGCACTGAATTCCCTCCTTTATACAAGCATCCCTTTGAACTCCCTCACCAGTCTGATGTGAAAGGAAACTTGAAGGAGAGGTGACTTTGAACAGATTCTTCAGCTTTATGCCTTTTCTTTTTCCTTTTGGAGGAAGTTCCTGAGTTTGGAAGTTGGTTCTACGATGGAAGGTACAGCCAGAGAGTAAAGCAAGAAGCCTGATAATCAAACTACAAATAATCAATCCAGTGGAGACCTCCGCAGACTCCAAAACTGAGCCTGGGTTGATTGGCAGCTCACTGGGAAACCATAGGAATGGCTCCTTTCACAGGCACTGCAGGGCAGACTCAGGGTATATAATTATGGAAATGTATGATATGTACATGTACATACACATAGAGACAGACATGTAATGTCTGTACCCATGCAGACAAAATTATGTTTCTCTTTAGTTTTGCTTTGTGTCATACCCAGAGATGTTCAGGGTTTGACTTCTGACTCTGAACAGGGATCACACATGGAAGCGCCCAAGGGACTATCGGCAGTAACAGGAAACAAACCGGGATTGGTCCTGTACAAGACAAGCATCTAAGCCTCTGTACTATGTCTCCAGTTGATTCAAAATAACTTGATTTGTAAGAACGTACAACACTAAGTGTTTGCCAAGTCTGACATAATTACAAAAGAAAACCATTAGATATAAAACAGTATCGTTTTCTCCAGCATACTGTCCACTGTCTTGATCTTGCTAAATAAGCAGCTCAAAGGGGCAGGTAGATAGCTCAAGAAATGGAGTGCAATATGCCTTCCAATGCACAAGGATCTCAGATTTGAGGTCAATCACCAGAACACCAAGCAGACACCCCCCCCCCCATTGAGGGAACCTACCAGTTCCACACTGTAGGGTCGAGTATAGATGGAGTGGCCCCTTGGCATCTCAGTTTTTACTTTGAGGAGTACCAAACAATAAGAACCAAATAATAAGATCTAAAATAAAGAGTTGGAAATTCTCATTGGAAACACTAGACAGAATATCAACAATTTCAGCAAATATTTATAAGTACAGAGAATTTGTTGAGGTCCATCTGGGAAAGGGAAAGGATCTGTGAGCTGCACATATGTTTACAAGTCCATGAAATCTACTGCGTTATCCTCTCTCCACCAAGGGCACACTTGCAAATCACTAAATTTCTATCCTTTGTAAAAAAAAAAAAAAAATTCTACTGAGACAGTTTCAAAACTCAGAACTCAATGCCTGGCTCTATTATGCTAGACAGCCAAAGCTAATCAGATAAAATGCCCTTCACAGACCTTGAGGGCCAGGAAGATCCTTAAGGAATCCCCTTCATTTTAAGAACACTGTGTCCCAGGGACACAGCTCAATCCAAAGATAGGCACAAAGGTTTTCTGGAGAAGGAACCACACCTTCTGGGTCTCAAGTGTCCTAAATCTTCTCCCCACCCCAACTGCTCTGTTGGCAGCACCCACCCCAGTCAATCATTTAGGAGACAGGAATAAGTAATGGTGTTCGGGGCATGGCGCCAGCCACTGTGGGTGTGGAGAGGTCTTAGCGTCTTTGATATATCCCGCTCTTAACAGACACTGAGAACACTGACAAATGACACACATATCCTTACTAGTGACAGTCAGTCCCATGGAAGGAAACAATGAATGGATGAGTAGAGAACAGAGTGAAGCAAGAGAAACAGGCCAGGAAGTCTAAGAGGTCAAAGGAAAGGCTATAACCAAGTAACTTTGAGTGAGACGAGTAAGGAACCTGGCCCGAGCACTGAAGAAATCAAGAACAGACATCATCCAGGTAAAAAAACAGAGAACAAAGGACCTTCACTCATCCTGCAGAGAAAATAGCATGAATGAGACTGCAAGGCATTCCTGGGAGGGAAAGCAGGTTCAGGCTGGGCCAAACGAACCACATCCAGTAAAAAGTCAAACTTGGTGGAGATGAAATCTCTGCTATACTACGTATGTTTATAACGAACAAGGGATCAAAGTAAGAGCAGATAAGAGCGATGAAGCTATAAGTGGCTCACAACTCTAAGACCAGGCAGAAATCATCAGATAGGAAGAGAATCCCAGAGGTGCACACATGGAACAGCCACCTTCAGGCTGGAAGAGGCAGATACACAACAACACCCCAAATCATCCCCTGGGCTTTTCTTGTCCATGGAGCCCGCATGTGACCCAGTGCCTGTACCAGCTCAATTCCATCAATACAAAAGTCCCTCTTTTGTTGAGCTAAGCACCCTCTAGTGCTAGAACTAGACCCTCTATACCTGGGTCAGCAGGGAGTTCAAAGTCTAAAGTAAAACTAATTCCTATTAAGTCTAAAAATGATTCTTTTTACCTCTGCCCATCTCCTTACACCAGGTTGTTTGGGGGTCGGGGGATGAGGGGTTTGCTCCCAAGCTGTGCTCAGCAATTCTTGGCCAATTGGACTCTTTTTTTTTTTTTTGTTTGTTTGTTTTTCTAACTGGACTCTTGGTTCAGTGCAAGAGTATGAGGAAACGATGTGGATCAAGCCCTGCAATATCAGGAATGCCTGGGTCACCCTGGGGGCCTCCAGGACCACAGTCAGCAGTACTCAGGAGACCACATGTGTAATGCGACATTCTTTGGGAGTTGGGTAGAGGTTTGTTTATACCACAGTTCCCAAAAGGAAAAGGGAAATCCCATACTTCCTATCCAGGGAGCTCAGGAGAAGCTGGTTCATTAATGATTCTCTGCAATAAATCATCCACATAAATATGAATATCGCAGGCAAGAAAACTCACACTTCAAGCTGTTCACCCACAAGTCAGTTGCTCCAATACATGGAACCACAAGCCTAGATGACAGCCCCAGCTACGCTCTCCTCCTTCCATTTATAAAATCCAATTCAATTCCCTTCCCTTGGGGAGGGGAAAAAAAAAACAGATAAATGGCAATGGGAAAACAAGACCAACAGAAAAGAATTAAGATACAATTGAGATCTATTTTATATAAATGGGAACTATTTCAAAGGCCTCAATTTGCCTCATACACATGGTACAGGAAATGGAACCTGGGCAAGACACTTAAGGCATGTATCCCAACTCCTTGTCTTTCTTTAGTCGTGGTGCTAAAGATGGAGCCTATATGTGTAAGGCATGCGCTCAACTTCTAAGCTGCGTTCTTGACGCTTGCAACAGAGTTTTTGCCCTTATAGGTGCAAGTCTGAACTTAAGACTCAGAGTCTTAACTCTGCATCCACACTCCACCCAACTATTTACTAACTGGGTGTAACAGGAGGAAATTTCTCTAACCTCCCAGATAATACTCTCTATCTAAATTCTCAGAATTGCTAGAGTTGATGAGAAAGACAGAAAGTCCTTTGGCACCATTCCAGGTGCTGTGTGAGAGGAGTGTTATTCTGATCACTCCCAGTGAACCCTCTTGGCACAGGTAAAAACATATTAATGTGGGAGGTGGTGCAGCCTAAGACTAGGGTGCCAATCAGCAAAGTGGGAGTCAAGGCTGGTACATGACAGAGAAACACTGCTCTGGAGTTCTCCTCACAGGTAAATTAAGCTGTACTTTTTTGGGGGGACCACACCCAGCCGTGCTCAGGGGTTTCTCCTGGCTCTGCACTCAGGGACCATTCCTGGCAGTATTCAGGAAACCATATGAGATGCAGGGGATTGAACCTGGGTCAGCTGCATGCAAGGCAAACATGCTACCCGCTGGGCTACAGCTACTGCCCTGACCTGTACATTTTAAAGGACTTCCCTATCAGGCAAGAACCTATGATGAGTCTATTTGCCAGAGATGATGCCACAAAACCTCACAGCTCCTCTTTGAAGGATATAACTTTTGTGCTCCTTCCATTGAGAAATGTGTGGGTTTTTTTGTTTTGTTTTGTTTTGTTTTGTTTTGTTTTGTTTTTCTATTTCTTCTTAAACTCTCAGGCTTGTAACTACAGGGAAAGTGAGAGTATGCACCTTCTGCCTGCCCCGCCTGGGCCTGCTTGCTCTTGGAACCCAACCAGCATGTTATGAGGAAGAGGGTCACTGTTCCTGCTGAGGTCCCTGTGGAAGTCCTAACTGACAGTCAACACAAAGTCACCAGAGACAGTAGCTCTGCCTCGGTGGATATCAAGCAAGCCTGGACTTTGAGTCTCTCAAGAGAGGCTATAGACAGCACCCAGCAGAGATGAGCTCATCCACTAGGGGCTCTACCAATTCTTGAGCCAGAGATTTAGAGTCTAGAGATCCAGCGGTGAGTAAGTGTTCCAAATGTCTGGTTTGTGACAAGGCAAAAGACACTACAACTGTATATAGGCAACTGAGGGCCATTGGTAAGGTTTAAGTGGTAGAAAAGTAAATGGAAAGTTTCCAGATAATTTCTCTGACTAAGCTTGGGTTGAAAATGTAGGAGAATACTTTGTAGAAAACTAATGTTATAAGTAGGATGTCTCCCTGGGATGCAAACAAACATAGGGCAGGAGATGGACAAACATAGGGAGTATAGATACAAGGGCTAAAGAGAATTTTAGAGCAGAAGAGAGGTGAGAGAGGAGAGATCCTGCATATATGGCAGACCCCAGTTTAATTGCTGGCAAGGCATACATTAAATGATGGAAACCTACTTCTGTTAGATGTAGGTTCAACCAGCAGAGGTGACTAATCTTTTTTCTTGTGGGTAGTGGGAAGAGAAGAAAAAGAGTTAATTCCACTGCAGCTATTTTAAGTGTACATGATATCAGGCTCATCTAAGTATCAAATCATAAGTTAGAAACTGAATATTGATTTTTTGATGACCACCTTGCAAGGGGACAAGAGTTCCTTTGGATTATGCAGAGCCGATGTCTTTATTGAGAGAAATAGTGAACATGAAGGAGCAGGTCCAGTCAGTGAGAAAATCCTGGCAGAATCATGCCACAAACAGGTTTTGGAAGGACTTTGGAAAGATCGCTAATGTCAAATGCTGCGGAGGCCAGGGAGACAGAATATTGAGAAAAGGGGCTGAAAGCAAAGAAGAGACTAAAAAGAGACCGACCCAGGAACAGAGGAGATTCAAAGGGGATCCCACACTCTTACTGCAGGAAATGTCAGGAGTCTGTGTGGCATTATCAGTTTTGAGTTTTCATTCAGATGATTTCCGGCAATATTGGAAAGGGGAAGTGGATAGGAACTGTTGAAATGAGACAGTGAAACAAACCTACAATTCTCAGGGTATCAAGTGGGCACAGGAACACCTGCCACTTATCTACCTCACAAAGATAAAGTGCAGATTAGATGCCTATAAAGTGCTTTGAGTTCTCTGGCATTGTGGGAACTACACAGACTGATCTTTCAGCCTTTCAGACAAATCGTCCCTAGCATTTGTTGAACCACACAACATTCCTATAAAGTAGATATTATCATTGGACGAGAAAACAAAGGCCACACAGCAAGTCAAAAGCCAAGGCAAGATTAAAAAAAGGGCCTGCCTTCCGTGAAGGGAAGGCCAGTTGGCTGGATTCCTTTTGTGTCAGTAATAGGTGCTTTGATCTATAACACGGAAGAAGCTTGTTTCTGGGGAGGCTGTGAAAGCAGATTCATTAATGACCATAAGGTTCTCTGAAACACACTGAGGGGGAGATGGAAACAAGGTGCAGCCACCCATGTTCTACAAACAATTCCAGGAACAACAGAGATTCTAAGAATTGCAAGGGAGATCAGGCACTTGAGGCACTGGGTGGTAACCAGGAGGAACAGGCATTCAGGGAAGAGCCATGACGAAGTTTGTGAGTCTAACTCTTCACTTAGAGCAAACAGGGTCAAGTGCTTGGACCGAACTTCCACCTCCAAGAAAAGCAGTCAGCACAAGAGAGAGATAGCACAGCAGGTAAGACACTTGCCTTGCAAGTGGCTGACCTGGGTTCAAACCCTGGCATCCCATATGGTCCTCCCAGCCCACCAGGAGTGATTCCTAAGTGCGTAGCTAGAAGCCCTGAGCACTGCCAGGTGTGGTCCCAAAACAAATAAAATGCCCCCTAAAATCTTCCCTATTCTGGGCAATGCGCCAAGTACGGCCCCAAATTTAAAACAAATATTTTTTACAAGAGAGAAGGAGGGAAAAATGAAGAGAGGAAAGCGGGAGAGAAGCAAGAAAGGACAACAGTCACTAGGTTACTCCCAGGACGGAGCCGGTGAATGAAAAGGCCAATTCCAGGAAGTAGGCAGGTTCTGAATCAAAACACGTAAGTGGTGAGGCAATGAAAAGGAGGTTTTGTGAAATGTTGGGAATCCTAAATAAATGCCCTATGACAATTCTTCCAGAACTCTCTTTCAATCGCCTTTTTCTAAAACTCAATTTCTCCCTCCCTCCCTCCCTCCCTCCATCCCTCCCTCTCCATCCCTTCCTCCCTCCCTCCCTCCCTCCTTCTCTCCTTCCTTCCCTTCCCTTCCCTTCCCTTCCCTTCCCTTCCCTTCCCTTCCCTTCCCTTCCCTTCCCTTCCCTTCCCTTCCCTTCCCTTCCCTTCCCTTCCCTTCCCTTCCCTTCCCTTCCCTTCCCTTCCCTTCCCTTCCCTTCCCTTCCCTTCCCTTCCCTTCCCTTCCCTTCCCTTCCCTTCCCTTCCCTTCCCTTCCCTTCCCTTCCCTTTCCTTTCCTTTCCTTTCCTTTCCTTTCTCACACCTGGCAGAGCTCAGGGGTTACTCCTGGTAGGCTCAAGGGACCATATGGGACACTGGGATCTAATCTGGATTGGTCCTGGGTTGGCCTCGTGAAAGGTAAATGGCCTACCCGCCCGCTGTGCTATCTCTGGCCTCAAAACTCAATTTCTTAATAAAAGTAAAAAAAAAAATCCATGATTATAAAGTTTGACTCTTAGGACTTTACTCTAAATGAACAGTGATGGACTGTTAAGATAAATGCAATTGGCAGAAGGATGGGATATGTATTTATTCAGTACCCGTAATTGGCTATCCCAGTTAATATTTAAAATCCCCCAGAACTATCAGAAGCATCATTTTCGGTTTTGTTTTTGTTTTTTAAATAGAAAATGAGGGCTTAGAGAGGTTTAATCCTCTTAATGCCCAAGGCCATATAGCGAGCTTATGACAGAGCTGGATTTGCACCCTCACATTCCTCAGAGCAGAGCTCATCATGTTCCTTTCTGTGTTTTGTACTGTCTACTTCCCAATAGTCACAAGTTCAACATGAGTCAGTCTGAACTCAGGAGATTCATTATAGAGCTTGAGAGAGGACTGCACCCTAGGCCCGGAAAATGTTCTGGGAGGGGCCCTTACATTATACACTCCTGAACTATGTTTGCAACTCAAAATAATGAGGTGAGCAGCATTTACACTTGCACTTATAGTGCAAGGCTAAAGCATACATTCATTTCTTTCTTTCTCAAAGATTTCTCACTTTCCAGCTATACTCCACTTTCCGAATGGAACCCTCAGTGCTCTTAGACCCTGAAGCATTTTTCCTGCATGCCTTCATCAAGAATCAGCCTTTCTTTCAAAATCTTGACTCACTTGGAGAGCATTGTTAGATTCAATAATCCAATCCCTGGTAAATGATTATCTAATACATTCCCCAATCTAGGACAACTGAATTCATTTAACTCGGTTAATATATACTTCGTCTTCATGGTGGTGGACATCAGTCATCCTGAGGACAGAGATGATGACTATCAGGCTACGTTGGCCTTTGAGCACTTCCTCCATATCAACTAGGTTTTACCTAGTAGGTTAGCCATTAAGCAGATTAATTTATTTGTTAATGAGGTAGGTACAACTACTACACCTATTATACAAAGAAGAAACAGTCACATAAAAAGTTTAAAATTCCGGGGCCGGGCGGTGGCGCAAGAGGTAAGGTGCCTGCCTTGCCTGCGCTAGCCTTGGACGGACCACAGTTCGATCCCCCGGCGTCCCATATGGTCCCCCAAGCCAGGAGCAACTTCTGAGCGCATAGCCAGGAGTAACCCCTGAGCGTTACCGGGTGTGGCCCAAAAACCAAAAAAAAAAAAAAAAAAAAAAAAAAGTTTAAAATTCCAGGGTCGGCACAACAGCACAGCGGTAGGGCATTTGTCTTGCACACAGCTGACCCAAGATGAACCTGGGTTCAATCCCGGCATCCCATATGGTCCCCCAAGCCAGGATCGATTTATGAGTTTATAGCCAGGAGTAACTCCTGAGCCTTACTGGGTGTAACCCAAAAACAAAAACAAAAAAAACGCTTAATATTCTAGGGCCAGAGCACAGCAGTTGGGCATTTGCCTTGCATGCAGCCAACACAGGAAGGGCTCCTGTTTGATTCCGGTCATCCCATATGGTCCTCCGGGCCTGCCAGGAGCGATTTCTGAGCGTGGAGCCAGGAGTAACCCCTGAGCACCGCCGGGTGTGACCCAAAAACAAAAAAAAAATTTTATATTCTCCTGAAGCAACAGAACTAACCAGCAGCATTCGAACCCAGCATCCATTCAAACTCTGCTTAAAAGCAGGATTCAAATCCAGGCCATCTAGATCCTGAGCCATTCTCATAACTACTAATCCAGATTATTTTTAAAGTGTGATCTGCAGAGCTCTGAGAATTCCAAGACCCTTTTAGGGGTTCCATAAGGTTAAAACTATCTTCCTGGTAATATCATGATGGTACTTTTTTTTCCCCAATGATATACTTTCAAAGAAACAAAAACATTGGTGGCAAAAACAAAACATCTAAAATCAGCATGAATCAAGGCAACGAAACCAAATCAGACTAATAAAAAGTATTTGTATTCTGACATACTCTCAGTACAGGAGCTGTATAAAAATATTTTGTGGCCAGAGTTATTAAACAGTGGGTAGGGGTTTTGCACACGGTTGACCCAGGTTTGATCCTTGACACTTCATATGGTCTTCTAAACTCTCTAGAAGTGATCCCTGAAAGCAGAGCAAGGAGTAAGTCTTGAGTATTACGGGTATGGTCCCCAAATCAAAACTCAAGAACAGTTTTATTTAAAAATGTCTTCATGAGCCCTCAGTGATTTGTACAATGAGAAGGGCATTTGCCTAACATGCACCCAACCTTTCATGCAGAAGGATGGTAGTTCGAATCCCAGTATCCCATATGGTCCCCCACATGAACCCAACCTAAATTCAATCCCTTGCATCCCATATGGTCCCCCAAGCACTGCCAGGGGTGATTAGTGAGTATGCTCTAAATGTCACTGGGTGTGATCCAAAAACTGATCATGATACTAATGATGGTAATTTTTAAATTATATATAATACAACATGATAACATTTGGATCTGGTTAAGCCAGAAAAATAGATTCAAAGGTTTCATTTACTATACTGCAGAGAACCTGTAAGATTTGTCAGATTTTAGTGTACAAGAGAAATATTCCTCTTTCCTTTGGGAGGGCGGCCTTGGGCCACACCTAGTGACACTCGGGTTTACTCCCAGCTCCACACTCAGAAATCACTTATTCCTAGCTGGGCTCAGGGGATCCAACTATATGTAGTCCAATATAGAATCTAGGCTGGCTACATGCAAAGCAAGTGCACTACTCTGAAATATTCATTCTTTAATACAACTACTGGTCTAAAAAAAGTGACACAATGTCACTACACTCTGATTTTTTCCACTTCATAAAAGTTTTATTTTTCCACTTCATAAAAGTTATTTTTCCATAAAATGCTATTCTTTTGGTCTCTTTAAAATAAATTATAAATGCCTTCAAACTTTTTTAAAATTCAGATATGATAAATAACCACAAGGTTTTTGGAGTTTTTTGTTTTGTTTTGGTTTGGTTTTGGTTTTAAGTCACACATGATGGTGCTCAGGGGTTACTTCTAGCTCTGTGTTCAAAAATCGCTATTGCAGGCTCAGGGAACCATATGGAATGCCAGGGATAGAACCCAGGTCCGTTCCAGGTCATGCAAATGACCCACCACTGTGTTATCACTCTGGCCCCCAAATACTCCAAGTTCCTCAGAGTTCCCAATAATATGCAACAACATACAGGGATCCAGAGACCAAACCACTGAAACTGTGCCATAAATCTTGAAATCTAGAGGAAGAGAAGCCTTGAAGAGTAGATTTGCCACTGTATCACTTTCTAGGTGAAGGAGGACCATGACTAGCCTCCATCAATTTCATGAGCTTCTCGGGAAGTTATAAGGATCTAATTTCTCATTAGGTTCTATAGCTTAATAGGCATTGGCATTAGAGACCATTTCCAGGTCCTTTTGATTCCCAGACTGTCCTACTTACTACATTGCTCCATGCTGCACTGGGAAGCCCCTCAGCTCATTAAAGGAGATTAATACTGTTGGAGGTGCTTGCACTGAGATGTGCTTACTCCCAAAAGAACACCTATATATTCTAGTTATGGCAATAAGTACATGGCTCAAAATTTGCTTGCCCAGCCTCCTGTGGTCCTATAAAAGCTAGACTTTTGAAGAACAGAGTAATAGTACAGTAAGTAGGATGTTGGCTTTTCATGTGTCTGACTCAGGTTTGCTCCCCCAGCATCCCATAGAAATCCCCCACCCCAAGACTTCCAGGAGTAATTCCTGAATGCAGAGTCAGGAGTAAACCCTGAGCATTGCTGAGTGCGACCCAAAAAATGACAAAGAAAAAATAAAAAACCTAGACTTTTGTTTTCAATATCCCACTTGGTTCTATACTTGGCAACAGAAATTCCAAAGATGTTTGTTTGGTCCATCCGGCCAATAGCTGAACTTCCCACCAGGGACCAAATATTATTTCAATGGTCACTGTACCTCTTCAGGTTAAAACAAGGAATGGCACAGATGTTATTTTTATATTTTCCACCATGTTTGTCAATTGACATTTTGACTCACTGTCGAGTCTCTTTAGTTAGACTGGTGCGAATCCAAAATTTGTAAATAGAAGACCCGATGCAAGGGTTCTCCATTTGCACTTTCCCACTGGAGGGCCCCTCTTGGGAACCCTAGGACACAAATTCTCTAAAACCAGCATCAACCTATTCAGTCACCAGATCCGAAGCATGAATTTGTAGTAAAATAAAGTGCATATCCATGACTTTCATAACTCAGTTAGAAAAATAATTCTAATTGAGTTATGCCTCCCCATTCCCTTCTAGGATTTAATATAAGCAATGTGGGAAAATAAAGGATGTTAAGTCAGATAATCCCTTGTGAGCATCACAGACAATGCAATGTGTACAAACTGTCATCGTTTTTAGGATGTTACAACTTCTTTCTGGAATGCTGCTACTGTCCTGCTAATCCCTGCACCTCCTCCACTCACAATGTTCACTCATCCTATTGTCCCTCCTGCTTCTTCCCTTCCTTCTGCCTTTTCCCCTTCTTGACCTTGTAATGCTGCTCCCTCCCTGTTTATTCAGGAGTTTAAGGAGGATTTAACAAAGATGATGGGCACAGAACATTCAGGGGCTCCGCCAAAGGATGTGATCTACTCATTTCCATATCCCTAAAATCAGAATCTTGAAAGCCACCTATCCTAATCACCTAGGTGATTTCTGACTCATTTCACTAGAGAAAATAATTTGAGAAAAATGCTATGTGACTGACATACTGTACCATTTCTTGATTTCAGTCTGTTTGGGGAAAGCTAGTGCCAAAAGAAATGTGACCAACAGAAAAAAAAAAAAGGAAGAAACAACTGAAGAATGGTTAAGACAATTGCTAACATCCTCTTAGTAGTGTTTATTGAGCACCTAATGCATGGGAAGTGCCAGAAGTACAGGCATACAGAGAAAGCCTGAATTGTGTGTTAAATTGAAATAAGTAACGCAACATATTTAATTAAAGAAAAAAGTGAAGCACAGGTAAATAGCATGAAGGAAAGCAATAAACTCAAAGGTGTAAGGAAATTTAAAAAAATCAGCTTCCTAGGCTTTCTTCGTGGAACGAAATGAAGAGCAACCAAATAGAGAAAAAATGTATTATATTTATTTTGATTAGAGGAACAAGTGAGCTTATCTCACTCTATGCCAAATTTCACTGGGTAAAGACTAAGCAATCTCAGGGTCTGCAAAGATATTACAGCAGTTAGGATGCTTGCCTTGTTCATGGCTGACCCAGGTTCAATCCCTGGCACCGCTTATGATTTGCAGAATCCCACCAGGAGTCAGCCTTGAACTCGGAAACAGAAGACAGCCCCGAGCGCAACTGGAATGCCCCTTGCACAAAAAGAAAAAAAGTCTAAGCAATTTCTTCAGTCTACAATTTAAGGATTTCTTTTTTTTTTTTTTTTTTTTTTTTTTTTTGTGGTTTTTGGGTCACACCCAGCAGTGCTCAGAGATTATTCCTGGCGCCAGGCTCAGAAATTGTTCCTGGCAGGCACGGGGGGACCATATGGGACGCCGGGATTCGAACCGATGACCTCCTGCATGAAAGGCAAACGCCTTACCTCCATGCTATCTCTCCGGCCCCAATTTAAGGATTTCTTTAGAAAGAGTGTATACATTCATTACTGAGAAAGGATTTCCGTTAACTAAGGGGGAAACAAAGCAAGACACCACAACAGCCTACTACTTTCCAATATTTTTCTGTAGATTGACTGAAGCCCCTCACTTCACCACAAGAGGGTGCACACTTCTCACTAATACTGTAACTAAGGGAAACCCTTTAAATTTCTGAGAAGCGCAGAGCATCTGCAGTTCTTGGGTTTAAACTCCTTCCACGTATAGTATTTTATGTGACCATGATAATAATGATTACAAATAGCATTATAAAAACTGAATAATTTTGTGAGTGGATAAATCAACCCCATCTTAAAGACAAGGAACATTCATAGAGGCTCAGTGACATGCTCAAGACCAAAGAGGAAAGTCAGAGCCCCAAAGCAAACTATCACTAGATTTCCAAAAATCCCAGATATTTTTTCATCTTTATAAGCATAACCAAATCCCATACTTGACTTTTGTTTCTTTTTTTGTTTTGTTTTGTTTTGTTTTTGAGTCACACCCGGCAGCGCTCAGGGGTTACTCCTCGCTCTATGCTCAGAAATCGCTCCTGGCAGGCTCAGGGGACCATATGGGAAGCCGGGATTCAAACCACCATCTTTCTGCATGCAAGGCAAATGCCCTACCTCCATGCTATCTCTCCGGTCCCTGACTCATGTTTCCAAGCTACCTTTCCATGTCATCTAACATTTTGAGCAAAGAATCACACATTACGTCTATTAGAGGTTGTCCTCTGCTGTTTTCAGGCTACATACACACACACACACACACACACACACACACACACACACCACACCACACAACACAATACTGTGCATGGTAAAAAAAAAAAAAAGATGAAATCTTGCAGTTCAAAGCAATTTGATGGAACTGGAGAGCATCGTATTAAATGAAACAAGTTAAAGGGAGAAGAACAAATGCCAAGTGGTCGTTCATCTATTCTATAGTATAGAGAAACAGAAATGGGGAAGAGACCACATCTAATGAGGACAAACTCTTTGGCTTTGACTGCAGAACCATTATCACCAATACTGATATTACTAAGAGAGAAAGACGTGGACTATAAGTAGCACAAGGGCAATGATGAAGTGTGGCAATTCGATGATGGTGAAGACACAGGAACTCTGTGCATCAAACACATGAGTGTTTACACTGTGGTAACCATGTTGCCTAAAATGGACATTTTAAAAAAGTGTTAACATCAGGCAATTATTTTCATAGGTTTCCAATGAGCTGAGAAGTACACTGACATCAGTCTGAATCATTCTACAGCTGCATTAACATAGGAAGGGGAAACTTTTTTTTAAAACTAATAAAACATTGACTTTGGGGGCTGGAGAGATAGCATGGAGGTAGGGCGTTTTCTTTGCATGCAAAGGACGGAGGTTCGAATCCCGGCATCCCATATGGTCCCCCGAGCCTGCCAGGAGCGATTTCTGAGTGTAGAGCCAGGAGTAACCCCTGAGCGCTGCCAGGTGTGACCCAAAAACAAAAACAAAAACAAAAAATCCATTGACTTTATTTAACATTTTAAATAATATATTTATTTAAGCATCATGATTACAAACATGTTTGCGGTTGGATTCCAGTTATAAAAAAGAACACCATCCCCTTCACCAATGCAACATTCTCACCACCAATGGCCCTTTCTCCCCCTAACCCCACCCACACACACACACTCCCATCTCCCTCCTCCCCCCCAACACCATTGCTTCATATTTGAAACAGGAATTCTATTTCTCTCATTCACTATCATTGTCATGTTAGTTGTAGTGTAGTTATTTCTCTAACTGCACTCACCACTCTTTGTGGTAAGAGAAGTGAGTAATTTTGAATTTGTTCTTCTTTGTTTTGGGGACACAACTGGCTGTGCTTAGGCTCTGTATTCTGGGAACTATTAGGTGGAATCAAGTCAGCTGTGTGTAAGGTGAGCGAGCACCTTTCCCACTGTACTATTGCTCTGGCCTGACAAGAGTAATTTTAAATGCTGTTTACAATAGGGAAACTGACCACCACTCATATTTCTTTAGAGAGATCTTAAGAGATTCAGGGTCCAACTTAACTCCAAAGGTCTCCTGTGAGAGTCAACATAGCACAATGGTCAAGAATGTGCACACAGGCAGTCAAACTGCTGGTTACTCATTGCCATTGTGACTCAGTCTCCCGCTGTGTATACCCCAAGAGTGGAGACAAGCCCAGTCTAACTCCTGATATTGAGAGTGAGGCATAGTCCTTACTCAAGAGAGCACAAAGTAATTTCTCAAGCTACAAAAAAAACAGCGGAAATGGGGCCGGAGAGATAGCACAGTGTTAAGGCATTTGCCTTAGATGCAGAAGGACAGTGGTTCGAATCCCAGCATTCCATATGGTCCCCCGAGCCTGCCAGGAGCAATTTCTGAGCGTGAAACCAGGAGTAACCCGAGCGTCACTGGGTGTGCCCCCCCCCCAAAAAAAAGAACTCTGAATAACCAATAAAAGATGGATGATCTGATTAGTAATCATAGAAATTTTAAAAAGGTTCCATGTAATAGATTCCATGTACATCGATGTACATGAATTGTATTATGCTGATTGAAATAAGTCAGAGGGAGATAGACACAGATAGTTTCATTCATCTATGGGTTTTAAGAAAAACAAAATATATTATTGTAATAATTCCCAGAGACAACAGATGAGGGCTGGAAGGACTGGCTCTCGATGTGAAGCTCACCTCAAAGAGTAGTGAGTTTAGTTCGAGAGATGACTATACTAACTATCATGAAAATGTTAATGAGTGAGAGAAGCAGAATGCCTGTCTCAAATACAGGCAGGGGGGTGGGGAAAGAGGAAGATAGGGGGCACTGATGGTGGGAAGGTTGCACTGGAAGTGTTCTTTCTATGACTGAAACCGAACTACAATCATGTATGTAATCATGGTGCTTAAATAAAAAAAAATTTTTAAAATAAAGAAATGTTAAAAAGGGAGTTTTTTGTTTGTTTGTTTGTTTGTTTGTTTTGTTTTTTGGGTCACACCTGACGGTGCTCAGGGGTTTACTCCTAGCTGTCTGCTCAGAAATAGCTCCTGGTAGGCATGGGGGACCATATGGGACACCAGGATTCAAACCAACCACCTTTGGTCCTGGATCGGCTGCTTGCAAGGCAAACACCGCTGTGCTAATTCTCCAGGCCCTTTTTCTTCTCTTCTCTTCTCTTCTCTTCTCTTCTCTTCTCTTCTCTTCTCTTCTCTTCTCTTCTCTTCTCTTCTCTCTCTTCCTCTTTATTTCTTTCTTTTTCTTCTTTTCCTCTCCTCCCCTCCCCTCCCCTCCCCTCCCCTCCCCTCCCCTCCTCTCCCCTCCCCTCCCCTCCTCTCCTCTCCACTCCTCTCCTCTCCTCTCCTTTTCTTTTTTCGGCCATACCTGGCGGTGCTCAGAAATCACTCCTGGCAGGCTCAGGGGAGGATCATATGGGATGCCGGGGATTGAACCTGGGTCCATCCTGGATCAGCTGTGTGCAAGGAAAACACCCTACTGCAGGTGCTATGGCTTCAGCCCCTGGTTCTTTATTTCTTAAATAGTGAAGTACAGCAAGGAGTCTATAGTTATACTTCAGGGGTGGAGAAATCCTGAATCTCCTAGGCCAAGAAAATTCCCTCTTTAATATCCCCAATAGATACTGTGCCTATGCAGGGGGAAAAAGAAAAGAAATATAAAGCACAAAACAATCATTTTTCCACATATTTATTTATCAATTGATCGATTTTTTTGACGTCTTTATTTTGGTGTAGATATTGAAGTTGATGTCTCCAATATTATTTTATTTTATTTTATCTTATCTTTCTCTTTCTTTTTGCACTCCGGCATGAGTTGATTTCCGTACCGAGACTATTGTGTGGTGCTTGCTTTTATTGTTGTAGTGCTCACTGGATATTTAATTTGAGATTTCTTTCTGTATTATTGTGGTGTTTCAATTACCTTTTTCTTTTTCTTTTTTTTTTTTTTGGTTTTTGGGCCACACCCAGCGGTGCTCAGGGGTTACTCCTGGCTGTCTGCTCAGAAATAGCTCCTGGCAGGCACGGGGAACCATATGGGACACCGGGGTTCAAACCAACCACCTTTGGTCCTGGATTGGCTGCTTGCAAGGCAAACGCTGCTGTGCTATCTCTCGGCCCTCAATTACCTTTTTCACATCCTCTCCCAAACTGAGGTTGAAAGCCTCTAGATAGAAGGACTCCGCCCATTTTCAGCATATTTGACTTTTTTTTTTTTTGGTAACCCCAATCTATTGCTTTTCTTTCCTTCAAACGAAACCACATAACTTGATTTATCTAGCTCCACCTCTTAAATAGAGGGGGAAACAAGGGAGGGTAGCAGGACCAAACAGATATATGATCACTAATAGTAAGCTAGACAAAGAGGGGACCACCTACTTTAGCAGCCTGGGGTGGGGGGTGATGGTGGGGTATATGGATTGCAGAAAGGGAACTGGGATCGGGGGGAGGACAAATTTGGTGATGGGTATTCCCCTGATTCAGTGTTAATATGTACCTAAAATACTACTGTGAAAGATATGTAAGCCATTATGATCAAAATAAAAATTAATAAAAAAAGTGGAGGACAGAGGCCGGAGAGATAGCATGGAGGTAAGGTGTTTGCCTTGCATGCAGAAGGTTGGTGGTTCAAATCCCGGCATCCCATAAGGTCCCCTGAGCCTGCCAGGAGTGATTTCTGAGGATAGAGCCAGGAGTAAATCCGTGAGTGCTGGCGGGTGTGACCCATAAAGCAAAAAAAAAAAAAAAGAAAAAAAAAAAAGAAAAAGAAAAAGAAAGAAAAAGTGGGGTACAACCAGTACATAAAACTTTTTTATTGTACTGATATTATATAAAAATTTTTTATACTAATCTATCTTTGGTGAATCCATGCCTAAAGTACATTAAAATGTGTGAGTGTGTGTGGGGGAATAACAGCCTTCACCCATTCTACCCACACCGGCCATCTCCCCAGCAGAAAAAATCCCAGGTCCTCCTCTAAGCTCCAAAAGAAAATGATGGCTGCAGACTCTTTCAGCTCCTGGTGATAAGGCCTTCTCAGAATTGGTGGGCATTTCCCTTTTATCCTGAGGTCACAATAGCCCACAGTCACTTCTAATACCCTCTGACAGAAATGGCCCAACTCCATGACAATCTCACTACACTGCCAAACAATTAAATGTGTCTCATATATGTAGAGCTTGGACTATGAGGCCATGCAACAACTCAAAATTTCATAGTAGTGACACCCAATATTATCATAGAAAATCTGATGGGAAAGCTACACAGAACAGTGTTTTTCAACCTATTTTGTGCAAAGGCACACTTTTTTCATGAAAAAAAAAAATCAGGAGGCACACCACCATTAGAAACTGTTAAAAAAATTTAACTCTGTGCCTATATATATATGTATATATATTGACTATATATATTTATATATAAAGTATTTCTCTTGAATTGAAATCAAATAAACACATAATTATTTTATAATTACTTTATTATGAAATAAAGTATTTTATAATTGTTCATATTTCTGTTTACTTACTCAGTGTGAAACCTGGGCCTGTGTGAAACCTGGGCCTGTGTGGCTAAACACAAAGCTGATATTCTGACAGAAATCGAAAAAAGACACACATGTAGCTCTTCGTCAACAGCTCTCAGTCTCTCTGCCTTTAGTTTTTATAGCAATCAGGCTTGAAAAGCTCATCTCACACAGATATGTAGTGGAAAATAGGAGCAATGTCAAAATAGCTTTGTTTGCCAGAATGGGGAACTCCTTGGCAGTATCCAACCAAAAACTGTCTACAGGTAGATCAGCTACTCAGCTTGAAACCACAATTTTGTCTCAGTTCAGTTAGTTCCTCCTGCTCCTGTAAAGTCATGTCCTTTCCACCAACTGATGCTGAGCTATAAGGGTCCCTAACCCAGGCAAGGCATTCAGTGGAGACTGAAGAGAAAGAAAAAGACAACTTCTCCTCAAGAGTTTTTAAATGTTTAACTAATATCTTACACAGTGCAGCAGTGTGAACACTTTGCCAATGCTTGGTGACTGTGAATATTTCAAGATTGCCACTTTCCACGTGTTGATGCCAGAGTTGCACCTTTGAACGGAATCCATTTATTTTATCTGCACTTGCAAGCAGGTTTTCATTTCTGCCTTGCATTTGTGTGTTCAGTTCATTCAGATGATGAAAAATATCTGCCACGTATGCCAGCCTTGCACACCATTCACCACTTGCAAGCATCTTTGCATCATCTGACACCTCATTTGTCAGAAACACTTTAAGTTCCTCCTGCAGCTCATACACAGAACCAAGATCTTGCCAAGCAAAAACCACCAGACCTCTATATGAAACAGCAAGATTTTTTTTTTTTTTGGTTTTTGGGTCACACCCGGCGGTGCTCAGGAGTGACTCCTGGCTGTCTGCTCAGAAATAGCTCCTGGCAGGCACGGGGGACCATATGGGACACCGGGATTCGAACCAACCACCTTTGGTCCTGGATCGGCTGCTTGCAAGGCAAACACCACTGTGCTATCTCTCTGGGCCCGAAACAGCAAGATTTTATGCTTTGCTCCCATCTCCTCACACAAAGCTGCAAACATGCAACTTTTCTTTCTTTTTTTTTTTTCCCCTTGGGTCACACCTGGCAGCACAGGAGTTATTCCTGGCTCTAAGCTCAGAAAATCGCTCCTGGCAGGCTCGGGGGACCATACAGGATGCCGGGATTTGAACCACCATCCTTCTACATGTGTGGCAAACACATTACCTCCATGCTATCTCTCCGGCTTCAACATGCAACTTTTCACGAGTCGTGATTTTACAAAGTTTACCAAGCACAACAACATCATCCAACACAGAAACTAGATCTGCTGGTAAAGTCTTGGCTACGAGGGCCTCCCGGTGTAAAAACCTATGCGTAACAATCACATCTGAATTTCTTTCCTTCACTCTGCTTACAAAGCCTTCGGTGTTCCCGACCATGGTTGCAGCCCCATCAGTGCAGACACGTGTGCAGTTGTCCCAATTAAGTCCTCCTTTTTCTTTCTTTTTTTTTTTTTTTTTTTTGGTTTTTGGGTCACACCTGGCAGTGCTCGGGGTCACTCCTGGCTGTCTGCTCAGAAATAGCTCCTGGCAGGCACAAGGGATCATATGGGACACCGGGATTCGAACCAACCACCTTTGGTCCTGGATCGGCTGCTTGCAAGGCAAACGCCGCTGTGCTATCTCTCCGGGCCCAAGTCCTCCTTTTTCAAGGTATTCTGATGTGACCCCAAAAATTTCTTCTCCTGTTGTTTTTTCTGGCAATGACTTATAAAAAAAGAAGTTTTCTCTAATTGCATCACCATCCACAAAATGCACATTGGCCAAGAGTTGATTTGAGCATGTCCACTGATATCAGTAAATTTTCAAGTTACAATGCAAATCTCTCACTGATACAGATCTTTTCTAAAACCAAACTTTCGTCTGCAGATATGTCACTAATACGTCTGGAAATTGTGTGGTCTGAGATAGGAACTTTGGCTATTTCCTTAGCTGCTTCAGGTCAGAGCATCTCCTCTATAACAGCTTTGCAGGCAGGAAGTATTAATGTCTCTGCCACAGTGTGTGACTTTTTTGACTCGGCTATAAGTTCAGCAACTTGATAGCTAGCTTTAAGAGCTCTTTCATTTACCTTAGTGGTTTTTCTCATGAGAGTTGCCTGTTTCTCCATGCTTTCACACAGAAGAACAAAAAAGTTCACATTCTTGTTTTGAAGCAAAGGGTGTTTCTTTTGGAGATGGCGTTTAAGTTGACTTGGGACCACAGCACTGTTAGATAGCTTTTCACCACACACCACACACAGTGGAGTTGGTTTCCTTGCATCTACGGTGAAAGTAAAACCAAATGAAATATAGCTTTTGCTATATATATTGCCTTGTGCCAGAGAATTTGCTTGAGCTAACCATCTTTGCCTTCTTTTTGATCCCCACTCATACTTGGGCTTTCATCTGGCTCCAAATTTTGTTCAGAGTCCAGTTCTTTCCTTTACAAAAACTTGTTCATCACTGCAATATTTGTTCCTGTCTCACTGTCACTCAGTACTTACAGTGTTCCTCTCCTCCAGATAGCTGCTGTCCGTTATACTCAACAACACTCTTCTGCTCTTATCTTTTCCAGATCCATCACTCAGCGCTCTTCTGTGCTGTGTCAGCGATAATCCTCCATCGGCACTCTTCTGCCTATCGGCGATCTACTGTAATGCCTCCTCCTGTCACTGCGATAGTTATACCGGAGCCATTTATAGTCCCTACACATGGCTTCAGCTCACAAATAGACCAATCATTAGATTCTAGAATTGATCTGTTCGTGAGCTGAAGCCACATGTTACGGATGAAATTGGAATTTTTCCCATGGCACACCAGACAATATCTCACGGCACACTAGTGTGCCACAGCATAGTGGTTGAAAATGCTGACATAGAAATCTATCAAGCTATAGTCCAGAGAGATAACATGGAGGTAAGGCATTTGCCTTGCATGCAGAAGGATGGCGGTGCGAATTCAGCATCCCATATGGTTCCCTGAGCACTGCTGGGTGTGACCCAAAAACAAAAAACAAACAAACAAACAAACAACAATCTACCAAGCTAAAAAAAAGAAAAAAATCTACCAAGCTTAGGGGGCCAGAACAACAGCACAGAGACTGTTTGCTTTGCACAAAGCCAACCCAGACGAACATGAGTTCAATCCCCGGCATCCCAGGTGGTCCCCCAAGCCTGTGAGGAGCAATTTCTGAGTGCAGAGCCAGGAGTAACCCGTGTGTGCCACCGAGTGTGACTCCAAAACAAACAAACAAACAAACAAAAAAGAAAAAGGAATCTACCAAGTTCAGTGAGCCTAAACAGTAACAGAAAGCTCAATTTGCATCAACGGCAGCCCAGTAAATCCTTAAGACAATGACTTTAGTAACACCATGGAGAGATAGAACAATTATTTCAAAATGTCCCTTATTGATCTAAATTTTGATAATTCGATTTGCCTTTACTCTGTAACAAGCAATATAAAGTAAACTTGTTTGTGCTTGCATGGAGGCAGGCTATGATGGTGTGTGGGAAATTGTTCACCTGGAAGAAAAGAGGGTTATTCTGGTAGTGGAATTGGTATTTGAACATTTAATGCCTGATACAACTGTATTAGGAATAACTTGGTAAATCACAGTTTATAATAAAAATGTTTAATAAATAAATTTTAAAGATACATTAAAATATGGCTCCAATTATGTCATGAGATACAAGGTAAACTCTTAATTTAGGCTTCCTGGAAAAGCCATACACTAAGGAAGGCCATGCCTGCATTTGGTTTCTACAAGATTGTAATAAGACTCTTCCTTTGACCCTGATATGCAAAACAGTGCAATCAGAACTGAGTTGCAAATCCATGGCAGGAAGCGCTATGGCCTCAGTCATCAAAATTAGAACTGGAAAAGCCTTCTCTAAATGTACGCAGGGTGGTTGAGTCACAAATGCCTCCTATAGAGGGTTTTCAATGCTTCCCTTAGGATTCCAATTTACAAGCTAACAAGTCTCTCCATAAAAACTGTTTTTCTTGATGTTTAACATTAATTTCTAATCTTCATATATACTGCTTTGATCGGTTCTAAGTACATTTTCTCTTTCCAATATGTTTACATCCTTCACATTCTTAGGGACTGCTATCATATCCCCTTTAATCATCCTTTGGCCAAGCTATACATAGTTAACTCCTTTCATCTCCCTATGTCCTTCCTTCCAGCAGTGCTGGCTCCTCTTTAAATTCCTTCCAATCTGTCAACATCTTTCTGGAACTAATGTACCCTCTCCCTTAATAAACATTCTAGGTACTCATTGTTTCCTGAGAATTCTCCAAAGACCCTTATGGTATAAGGAATATTTAGACCAGGAGACTAGACATTCTAGTGCTGATTCTGCTCCAAGCTTCCACTGACCCTTCTATAAGAGTAATACCTCTTCAGAATTTTAAAGAGAAATAGAACAGAAAATCATTTGGAGATGATAAAGCTCTTCATAAGAGGACTGCATACAAAGATATATATGTGTGTGTGTGTGTGTGTGTGTGTGTGTGTGTGTGTGTGTGTGTGTGTGTGTATACATGATATTACTTAAGTATGTCAATTAATGAGTTTTTATTTATTTTTTGTTTTGGGGCAACTCCCAGTGGTGTTTCAGGGGTTACTCCTATACTCAGAAATCATTCCTGGCAAACTTGGGGTCATATGGGATGCTAAGGTTGGCCGCATTCAAGGCAAATGCCTTACCCACTATGCTATCACTCCAGCCTCCAATTAGTGAGGTTTTTAAACCTGGTGGAAGTGTGAAAAATAGTGATTACAATTCTCTTTTTGTTCTCAGTATTGGGTGTTTATTCTAATTCAATAAATTATTCATTCAGTCACTCACTAAAAGTAGTTACTGGATATATGTCATGGTAACAGTTAGGAGCATAATAAAACGAACACTTCATAAAAGTTATCTTTTCCAGTTGGAAACTCAAAAATTGATTTAGATAGCCCTGTTTCTAATACCATTTTTACTTTATTTGAAGAAATGTATCACATAGTTGACACAGTTGAACATAATACATTTGTTTCCAGATAAGTAAGAGCGAAGTTATTTTAAAAAGAATAGGGAGTTGGGAGAAGGAAAGAGAAAAAAGAGAAGGTGTAGAAGCAATTACTATATTGTGAAAATAACTGCATCTCCAATGAAGTCATTAATACAATGGCAAAAGGTTTAGTAAGCTCTTTCTATTAGCTGTCCATCACGTTATTGGGATGCTCCTTTAGGGATAACAGCTTCAAACAAATGAAGTTGCCCAGAAATTCAAAGCACTATTACTGATACTGCAGCTTTTTGGAGTGTGTTCTCAATTGTCAGGCCTCCTAGAAGAAAAAGAATGTGAGGTGCTGCACTTGCTTCAAAAATACTGGTGATATTGCCCTAATACCAGCATATCTGAAGTTTGGTCAGATTGGTGTTCCTGAAGAGAATTGTAGAGGGGTGACGAGGCAGGGCCATAGGCAGAACATTGATTCTGGGTGCAGCAGACTTGGCTTCAGCAGAGAGGGGGCTTGACCCGCTCTCTTCTCCCAAGGTGCTCGGTTTTCTGCTGTGTAACCAGTGTATCCATGATCTTTCATGACCTGGTTTACATCTCTTTTGAGAAAAGAGTGAGTCGATGAACTGACCTGATTCAAATATGTTGACTGCATTCATGGGCATGGTTATAGCTTCCAGGCTTCCAGGAAGAAAGAAGAAATGGGGAAGGGTGCTGGCACTTGCTTTGTGACTTTCATAATAGTCTTATGTGATAAAATTGGAGTGACTGCTCAGTATTTCTTTAGAATGGATTATAACAAAAGATAGTAGCAAAGGATTTCCCCTATTTAAGTCTCAAATGAACAAATAGTTTTCCAGGAAGAGCATGATTTACCTTACCCCTCAATGGGTACCTGCCTCCTATCTCACTACTGCCAAATTGGATGCTTTTAGTCCTGTCTCTCCCCCCCCCCCCACCCGAAGCACACACTTTAAATGGGTTGCCTTTGGGAAAAAATTCAAGCATAAAAACCATATATATAATTTCTCCAAATCCCAAATAACTACTACTAGGTATCTACTTTGATGTTGTTTTCTACCAGTTAAATGTTCAACTCAATCTTTGTTTTGTTCTTATCCTTTTCCAGGCAACATTCAAAGATAAAACAGACCCTTTACGGGCTCATAATATAGTAAAAATAAATAAATAAGTAAATAAATAAATACAGAATACAGTGGAGGGGCTCCTTCCTCAGAAAATATACATGAAATGCAAAAGCAACAAAGAATTGGCAGCTAGGACCAGCCAAGAGAACATGCTGAGCTCCGAGCTGGGTTTGAAGAATAAGCAGGTCTTCCCCAGAAGATAATGAAGAATAATCTAGACAGAGGAATCAATTGGTGGTCACTGAGGTTATCATCATCATACCCCAGAAAATGTTTTGTTATAAAATGTTTGGGGGCCGGGCGGTGGCGCTAAAGGTAAGGTGCCTGCCTTGCCAGCGCTAGCCTTGGACGGACCGCGGTTCGATCCCCCGGTGTCCCATATGGTCCCCCAAGCCAGGAGCAACTTCTGAGCGCATAGCCAGGAGTAACCCCTGAGCGTTACCGGGTGTGGCCCAAAAACCAAAAAAAAAAAAAAAAAAAAAAAATGTTTGACTAATTTGGACTAATACCTCTAGGTAATTCGTCTCTATTATTTGCAATCAGAAAACAATACTGCCTTTAAAGTTTATCAGAAAAAAAGAAAAGATGGGAAAAAATGATCAAATGTTCCTCATATAACACCTGAAGATAGAAAGCAATACTGTCTGTTTTTAAAAAGTGATCAGTAATTGTTCCTGTAACTTCATCTAATATTTGAAAATAAATTACTTTTGCTTCTTTCACAAAAGATGCTGTTTTCTTTTTTGTTTGTTTGTTTGTTTTGTTTGTTTTTGGGTCACACCCAGCAGCACTCAGGGGTTACTCCTGGCTCTACACTCAAAAATCACACCTGGCAGGCTCGGGGGACCATATGGGATGCCGGGATTTGAACCACCATCCTTCTGCATGCAAGGCATACACCTTACCTCCATGCTATCTCTCCGGCCTCAGATGCTGTTTTCTTAATAATGATGAGTACTTTTCTTATGTCTACTGGTCATCCAGGGAAGTTTTCTTCAGCAGGGAAGTTTTCATCTCCTTTCCCCATTTTTAAAGCAGGGCAGATACAACTACACCTGCTGGTGCTCAAAGTTTACTCCTGGCTCTGGTTCCACTCCTGTAAGTGTTTCAGGGAACCATACCCTTGAGGTGCCAGGATCAACCACAGGCAAGGCAAGTGACTTACCTACTGTACTACATCTTCAGCCCCTCTCCATTTTTTTTATGTTATTGAGATTTGTGAGTACTATTATCTGGGCATTATCCAATTATCTGATGTATTCTCAAGTACAGTATATTTTTATTATAGCCCATTTCTTTTGCCTTGCAAAAACTTTTTAATCTAATGGCATCCTATTCATTTGGGGGGGTGTTATCTTTGCTAAAGGATTCAATTCATTGATGCAACGTTTATTTTTTGGTATCAGTGTCTGTGTGTGGTTCTTGGGTCACACCAGAGGTGCTTGGGGAATACTCTCAGATCTGTGCTTATTGAACACTCCTGGTGTGGCATCAGGACCATACCAGGGTCAGTCACATGCAAGGCAAATGTCTTAACCTCTGTAGTATTTCTCCCAACCCCACAGAGAACATTATCTTAAAATAACATTTAGATCATAATCATGTTTGTAATAATAATCATGTTTGTAATCATGGTGTTTAAATAAAGATAATTATAAAAAAAAGAAAAAATAACATTTAGAAGCCATTTTGCTGAATTTTAGACTGCAGGAACCAGAAAGAGGATTAAAAGGGCGGAGTGCACACTTTGCACATAGAAGGTCCTAATCTGGTTTCGAGACCTGCATGGTTCTCTTGATTACAGAGCTGGGAGTAGTCTCTAAAGCACTGCCAGGTCTGCCACCCCTAAAATAAATTAGATTGTCAAGCTTTAAGATGATCTACAATCTTGAAAGATTTTTAAGTAGTTTCTCAAGTATGGTGGGAGTGTATAGAAATGAGACGAATAACTTTTTGTTCCGACAAAAATAAATCAATTAGGAATAGCAAAACCTAATTTTAAACATGGTAATTAGCGATGTCATTAATGGCATCAGGTCATTTTCAAGTAATAAGAGATATACTAGAGCTGCCTTTTTATGTATTTTCATGTCATTAGTGGCAAAGATAAACTTGCGCCTGGGATTTAACAATATTCTGAGAAACATACTCTGCAAAACATGAATTTGGCAGCATGATTTGAAAAGAGTGGGAGCACAACTGCAACGATCTGAGGCTAAAAGCATGTGACTAAGGACTGGAAATGTGACTTACTGGGAGAGCATTTGATTTCCTAGTCACTCAAGCCTGGGTGACCCAAGCCTGGGAAACCGAAACCCCAAAATGCAACAGTTTAAAAATATAGAAGTCGGGGCCGGGCGGTGGCGCTGGAGGTAAGGTGCCTGCCTTGCCTGCGCTAGCCTAGGACGGACCGCAGTTCGATCCCCCGGCGTCCCATATGGTCCCCCAAGCCAGGAGCAACTTCTGAGCGCATAGCCAGGAGTAACCCCTGAGTGTCACCGGGTATGGCCCAAAAACCAAAAAAAAAAAAAAAAAAAAACAAACAAAAATATAGAAGTCTTTTTTGGGGGGTGGAAGGATATCACAGCGATAGGGCATTTGCCTTGCACACAGCTGACCTAGGACAGACCCGGGTTCAATTCCTGGCATCCAATATGGTCCCCCCAAGTCTGCCAGGAGAGATTTCTGGGTGCACAGCCAAGAATAACTTCTGGGTGGCGCTGGGTGTGGCTCAAAAAAATAAATTAATTAAAATTGAAAAATATATATATGTATATAAGTTACTGTAGATTTTCAAAGCCAAAATTACCTCTATTCATTACTAATCCTTTGGTGTCTTAATTGCAGACTCTTTAAAGAGAAGTGGTAGAAAATGACATGTATGGGGTCGGTGAGGTGGCGCTAGAGGTAAGGTGTCTGCCTTGCAAGCACTAGCCAAGGAAGAACCGCGGTTCCATCCCCCGGCATCCCATATGGTTCCCCCAAGCCAGGGGCAATTTCTGAGCACTTAGCCAGGAGGAACCCCTGAGCATCAAACGGGTGAGGCCCCAAAAACCAAACAAACAAACAAAAAAAGAAAATGACATGTAGAAGGGCTCCTAATCTTTCTCTAAAATATTAGACCAGATTTGGGACCAGAGTGGTAGGGCTGACCCATGATAGGGCGGGGTTTAATCCCTGGTATCCCATATGGTCCTCCGAGCCTGCCAGGAGCAACTTCTGAGCGCAAAGGCAGGAGTAAGCCCTGAGCTCCACTGGGTGTGGCCAAACAAAAAAAAAAAAAAAAAAAAAAAAACAAAAAAAAACCATGACTCTTGAATTACTTTTCCAATTATTCTTTTAAATCAGAACCCATCAAATTGTGCCTTATGGCATCAATCTCTCCCTAAATACTGCACTACCAAAGACACTCAGATCTTTAATGGAACCTAATGACAGCTTGGTTTCTCCCTGCTTCCTTGGAACTGCCACCACCTGCCAGAACACAGATGAGGTTGGCCAGGAGCAGGCATTTATCATGTCTGATGCTGTGCCTATAACTGAGTCAGCTTTTGTTGTCATAGAGCTCTGGGAAGCTTTTACCCAGGAGCCTCAGTAACAGTCATGTGAAGTATTTGCATCTGCCCAGCCCATGACAGAGTTTAGACCCTAGCGGAGGCTCCATGAATCCAGGAAATCACTGAGCCCAAGAAATCATAGGTTAAGCCTATGTTCAGATACAGAAAATTACATTTATCTCAGAAAAAAAAGAAAATTATGTTTATCTAATCTCAATTAAGAATGAAGACTCCAGGGGCCGGTGAGGTGGCGCTAGAGGTAAGGTGTCTGCCTTGCAAGCGCTAGCCAAGGAAAGACCACAGTTCGATCCCCCAGCGTCCCATATGGTCCCCCCAAGCCAGGGGCAATTTCTAAGCACTTAGCCAGTAGTAACTCCTGAGCATCAAACGGGTGTGGCCGAAAACAAAACAAAACAAAACAAAAAGAATGAAGACTGCAGGGCCGGAGAGATAGCATGGAGGTAAGGTGTATGCCTTGCATGCAGAAGGATGGTGGTTCAAATCCCTGCATCCCATATGGTCTCCTGTGCCTGCCAGAGGCGATTTCTGAGCATAGAGCCAGGAGTAACCCCTGAGTGCTGCTGGGTGTGACCCAAAAACCAAAACCAAAAACAAAACAAACAAACAAAAAAAGAATAAAGACTCTAGGGCCAGAGGTGTATATTGTCAGATGTATTAGCATTAACCTTACATTATAATCATTTGAAGTCTCTTTTTCCCATTTTATACAATAAGTATGAAAGCCCATTCTATGTAGAACAGCACACTAACTCATTTTCTATGCATTATTAACAATAATTCTTTGAGCTCCCTACTCTCTCATTGCCTCTTCATTGATGAGTAACCAAGCTCCAGTTACATGCCTAAGTCATAAACCTACCTGAAAAAGGAAGGAACAAGATTCAAACCTGGATCTGCTTGTCTACCAGAACTTATGCTCTTTAACCAGCAGGCTCTGTAGCTTCCATTTATTCAAGAAATTGTCAATACTAATTGCCAATGGGAAGAATTGAGGGGGTGTATTTCCTAATAAATTGTTCTGGAAAAAGGTAGAGAAATATTTTAACAGCCTCTCAGAGGTAAAAAAAAAAATGTTGCTTTGCAAGCATCTCTAGGCCACTGATAATTTTTATCAATTTAACAGTAACACAGAAAGAATACCTTAAAGCCAGAAGTATAATTTTGAAGCTACTGGATTTTAATTTTGGTTTTATTAAGCATCTTCAATTCCAAGACCATGGTCCTCTAGACTCACATTTTTCCCCATTCAGGACCCATGGACTAATTTATCTAATTGATAAATATGCAAGGAATAAGTTGGTAGCAGTAATAAGAACCAACCTGTATCATGAATAATTGGCATTTGTGATTGTCAAAAAGTCTAGAATGCACCCAGAACAGAATACTGTTCCCCATGGAATATAGGTGAAGAGTCAAAACATAGAGAAAAGGACCGGAGCAGTGGTGCAAGCGGTAGGGCATCTGCCTTGTTCAAGCTAACCTAGGACAGACGGCGGTTCGATCCCGCGGCATCCCATATGGTCCAGGAGCAATTTCTGAGTACCTAGCCAGAGTAACCTCTGAGCATCACCAGGTGTAGCCCAAAAACAAATAAAAACTATAGAGAATAAAGTCGTGGGAAGGATAACTATTAGTACCAGTGGTTAAGATGCATAAAATAACTATAGTTGAGAGATGTCTTTATGGGCATGTAATCAATCTGTAAAGTCACAGAAGGCCCTGCACTAAATAAGGACCCCACAATTGATTTAATGTTCATCAGATGAAAAGTTTTCCAAATGTCTCGGAATGTGTGCTTTATAAACTATAATCCAGCATAAAAAGGCTGAATGTGTGAGCTAAGCATCTTTTGCAGAGAAGGACCAAAACATTTAAGCCTTACATGAAGGAAGAGATTTTTACATTGATTTAGTCATCAGTGTCCAATACGTTTTGCTTCAAGAAAAGAACATGCAGATAGGACAAGTGGTATAAGTCACTGGTGTTCAACTGCCAGTCCATAGGTGGAAAATCACTGGTATTGCCAACACGTTTTCCGTGCAAATACCTGCAGGACATATATAGCCTGAGATGTCAACACAAACTTACTGTTTATGTGCACCTGTCATATTGCCACGTTAGAGAAGAGCAGCAATTCCTGGCATATGATGTATGCTTTAAGATTTAAGACACAAGGGTCTCTTGCCTTGATGGCGAACCTATGGCACGCTTGCCAACGGTGGCACGTGAAGGCCTTGCAGCTGGCATGTGGGAAGGTCCACAATTAAGATATCCGGCGTGGCGGGAGGCAAGTGTGCCAATGTCTGCTTTGCAGCTCACTTGGCAACAGGGCTGGACTGGCCATTGGGAGGACCGGGCATTGTGCGGCAGTTTGGGCACTCGGGTTCAAAAAGGTTAGCCATCACTGGTAGAGGGTTAGGACAGCGGGTAGGGCATTTGCCCTGCATGTGGATGACCCAGGTTCGATCTGTGGCACATCATATGGTTCCCTGAGCATCTCCCGGAGTAATTCCTTAGTACAGAGCCAAGAGTAATCCCTGAGCTTTAATGGGTGAGGCCCCAAAACAAAAGATTTAAAATACATAAGCACTTTCACATTCAGACTTACTTTATTCCTATCCTAGCCATAGGAGGGATTCAGGAAATGCAGCTTTTAAACAAAAATGTTATTACTGGGGATGAGGGAGAATGGTATGAATATAAGTCCAATATCACAGACTCAACAACACTAAAAACATAAGATCTGAGCTGAAACCAACAAAATTTAATATGTCTACATAGGGGATGGGAAGCTGAGGTGATGGGTGATGGGTGGAGGCTGATGAAGTATGGGAGCACTGGGTGATGGGAGTTGATACTAGTGGTGAGACTTCTGTTGAAATATTACATGCATAAAGCTCAACTGTCAATAACTTTGTAAGCCATGGTTCTTTAATTAAATAAAAAACATTTAAAGCAAGTTGATTAACCAATTCTCTGCTGTTCTGGTTATCCAGATTGTTTCTGATTTATTTCTGCCATGACCAGAGCAGCTCAGGGATGTGGGCAGCCTTACTACCGATGCGCTGGGGAGTCAGGAAAGGCCACTGTTCAGCAGGCTCAGAGATTTGGATCCGGTGGATACAATCCGTGCTTTTCTGATGAGGAGAGTTTTAGCTTGACAAACTGAAAGGATAGACAGTGAAAGACATTCCCAAGAATTCATACTCACCCTTAAGGAGATGCCCAGTGCTCCAAGTTCAGAGTTGAGATTAGTTAAGATGTGTTTCCATGGTGCCTCGACTGAGATGAAGGGCACCATCACCATCCCTCTGAAATGGGTAATCCAGCCCAGTTACTTGAAAGGCCAGTACCCCCCCCCCCCAATGTCAGAAGTGATTCCTGAGCACAGAGTCAGGAGTTAGCCCTGAGCACAATTAGGAATGGACTCCAAATTAAAACAACAACTATAACAAAAAAAATCCAACATTCTTTCTGTTAGTGACAGAGAACAAGGTAGTGTTTTCTTTCCAGCTGCCAAGACAGCTGAGAAAGTGCGTCTGAGAACTGAGTGGAAAACCCTGCACAAGATAATATGGAACCAAGAGAAGAGGGCAAGAAAGACTGACAGGATTCAGATGACATGAGTCTCAGCATCACTCAGCTGTCTTCTCCTCTAAGCCACCACTACTCCCAGAAGCAGAAACCATAGAGGAGGAGACACTCATCAACAAAATGCTGGCCACAAAAATGAAAGCCTGGAGAAGCTGACCCAACAAATAGCCTGGTTGCAATTTAGCTGTTCCCCAACAGACTGAAATATCTGCAGGCACATTTAATATTGCCAGTGCCTTTGAATGGCAGTAAAAATGCTGAGCTGTGAGGAGGTGGTACATAGACATAAAAATTCCTAGCCTACCTCTGGCTTGGTGGGTGGTCTGAAGGCTGACTTTGAGGCAATGCCATGGCCCATTCCTGTATACCTCCTGCTAACAGAGGTAGCCAAGATCCTAGGTTTGGAAATAAGACCTACCTCCAAGCAGAACCACCACTAAACCACTCTAAACTTAAAGGGAGTCAATCCTGTCATCTATGGGCCCCACAGACAGTGATTCCAAAATCTACCGAAAAACACAAAAATATGTAACTATAATTCACTGTAAACACACATCACTCAATTCTAAGATGTTTCAAAAAATAAGGCCACTGTTCCTTTATCTTAAAATAGACTGTGGTATGACAGCTTTTACTTAAAGACATCTTGAGTCAGAGATATTTAATAATTGCCTTCACTTTCTTGTTTCAATTACAGTAATCACCAACCTCCATGTATTTTGTCCAAAAGACATGATTTTGTCATTTTTAATAGAAATGGTACTCAAGAGCACCATGTGGTGTCAGGTATTAAACTTGGGGTCTCACAAATCATGTGTCCTAACCATTTAAAAACCAAGCTCAAGGCTTGCTCCAGGTTCGGCACTCAGAAATTACTACTGGAAGTCCTTGGGGTACCATAAAGTATGATGAGGATAGAACCCAGGTCAGTCACATTCAAGGTAAAGTACCTTACCTACTATACCCAATTCCATCTTCTTATCCATCACTGTTGATGAACAAAAGGGTTGGTTCCATCATTTAGCTCTGGTAAACAATGCTGCTTTAAAGCAGTATCTTTTACAATTGGTGTCTTCATATCCTTTGGCGTGATATTCTATCAATATAGCCTTATAGATAAGGATAAATTACTGAGCTAGGGAATCCTGCAGATACTATCTGAACTGTTTTATGGGAAAGAGAAAACACTTTCATGTTTGAAGGAGTATATAAAAAAAACTCTGATATTTCAGGGGAAATTTTTAGGTCTATAAAGATTTTAAGTGTCTAAATGTGTCTGCTAAATTCAAATATAGGCTCTTTTTCCATTCCTGTTTTTACTTCTTTGTAAGTGTGACTAGGTGAAAAGCAAAATCAAACAACACAAACAGAATCCAGGCTACACTAAGAAATAAGCCAAAGACCTAGAAAACTCCAAAATAAACAATTTTCAAATAAATTTGCAGAGGCCGAAGCGGTGGCACGAAGTGGTAAGGTGCCTGCCTTGCCAGCACTAGCCTAGGACAGACCGTGGTTCGATCCCCTGGCGTCCCAGATGGCCCCCCAAGCAAGGAGCAATTTCTGAGCGCATAGCCAGGAATAACCCATGAGCATCACTGGGTATGCCCAAAAAAATTGTTTTTCCAGCTAGCTATCAATGGAACGACTTACTTTTTAGCTTTCTAAGATGCTCAAATTTTCCCAAAATAAGAATATAATTTATAGTTTCTAACTTCAAATTTACAAAGACACATACTTTTATTCCGTTTGCAGAAATTAAGAATTTACTTCAAAGCTTCGAAAACCATTAATATTTTGGTGTCACTTCTCACGATTTTCTGTGTTGATATAGTTACCTACCCCAGAGCTAGAAGGCCTTTGATATTTATGACCTAGGTGCCCTCACAAAGTTTAAATATAAAGTTTAAATATAAATGCATGCATATATATTATATATAAACAGAAAGAGGAGAGGATAGGGAAGGAGAGAAGAAAAGATGAGAGAGAGAGAGAAAGAGAGAGAGAATATGATGAGAATCAGTTTGGGAATGCTCGAAATGTGCTCATAAAAGTTCCTATCATATTTTGAGGGGGATCCTATTCAAACTGCTCAGCTGCAAAAGAAGCAGAGGAAGAATGGATTGGTACACTGGGCACAAGGTTAGCTGCTTGACATGTGCATGCATGTGCCCAGTCTGCCAGAAAACAAGCCCCACTGGGCCTCATCACTGGGAACGGGAGCAGCACCTGGGGGATAGGACACTGTGCCACAAGGCCTAGTGCTGCCAGGAGTGTGGGAAGTGGAGGGACAACCTATTGAAGTATCGAGTTTCTTCCTTCCCCATAAGTCAGATAGAGGCTTTCTTTCAAGTTACAGAATTTGTCTTCTTTCTCAAAACTGCCAGCCAGCAAATTCCATACTAGTTGTAGAAACTGGAAAGGCTGAATTGCCCCCACTTGATTTAGAATGTGCCAACTGTTACCTCCCCACCCCTCACTCCATGGCAGCTCTGTTCCAGGAGGTCAGCTCCACAAACAGCTTGATAAGTTTTTCTTGTGAAACCTGCTCCCACCACCCCTGACACAAAGAATGCCAACGCCACTGAGGCCTCTGAAATACCTAAAGTTCCTCTTCTCTTTTTCAACCATTAAAATGATTTGATACAATGATTTACAAATAAACATAAGTGATATATATCATTTAAAATGATTTTATATCTGAATATAAAATTATTTAAGACCTTTCCCTCTTTTGAACCTAGATGTATATTATCTTGGTGGTCAGACATCTTTAAGCTTTGCAGCAATTTAAATTTGTGTTAGACATTTAGTAAGACTATTATAAGCTGAATGTTTGTACCTACCGAAAATTCCTATTTGAGGGGCAGGAGTAATAGCACGAAGGTAGCATTGCATGCTGCTGACCTGGGAAGGGACCAGATTCAATTCCTGGCATCCCATATGAACCCCTGAGCTTGACAGGAGTGCAGAGCCAGGAGTAACCCCTGAGCACTACCAGATGTGGCCCAAAAACAAACAAAAAAACAAAAATTTCTATGTTGAAATTCTAATCCCAGTATAAGAGCATTTAAAGCTGGTATCTTTGATAGGTATTTAGGTTGGAGAACTATAAAAGGGGTTTATTTATTGTTACAGTGACCTTATCAAAGAGATTCTAGTAGGCAAAGATCCTATTGCTACATAAGACCAAAGAAAGATAATGAGCATAAATGAAATGAATTAGTAATCTTCACCAGAAGAATTTGTTGATTTCTTTATCTATGACTTCGCAGTCTCCAGAACTGTGAAAACTAAACTTCTGCTGTCTGTAAACCAGATAAATAAATATCAAGAGGGGAAAAAAATTGAGAAATTGGGGTAATCATCTGAAGAGTAAACCAGTTTAAAGAAATTAAAGTGCAGGGACTGAAGAGATGGTACAGCGGTTGGATGTTTGCACTGCACACTGCTGACCTGGGACATACCCGGATTTGATCCCAACATCCATATGGTCTTCTGAGCCTGCCAGGAGTGATTTCTGAGCACAGAGCCAAGAGTAACCCCTGAGCGCTGCTAGGTGTGCCCCCCCCAAATAAAGAAATTAAAGTGCATAGTCAATTACTGGCTTGATACTAATTATAATAAATATTGGAGTCCAGAGTTCAAACAAGCAATCATGGGTGATACCAAGAAGTGCAAACAACGAATAGGCTAACTGCTCTTCTGAATGGAGCCTGGCCTCTTCTGCAAACTCTGACTATCTATCCTCTCCTCTCTAAGGCAACTCCCATGCCACTTTCTCCAGGTGCCTATTTAAACGCACTGCTCTGAAAGCAGGTTTGTCTTTTATAACAGTCACTTCTTCTGCATAATTTTAAGGGGAAAAAAGCTTCAAGCTCTTTCACTAATGAGTGTGAAAAAGAAAATGGAGTGAACATCTAACCTGGAATTTCAACAGGATGTAATCTCCCACTGAAAAACAAAGGCACTCTGACAATTAGCAAACTTGCAGTAGTGTGTTAAAAAGGTCCCTGACAGCAAGCCAAGGACATGAATTAGCTTGGTTCAGGGAGAAGAGAGCCCTGTTACTGAGATAAAGCACTCAAGCACCACTTTAACAAAAATTAAAAGTACACCGAAATCACAATGGTATCTTGGCTTTTATCTCCCTTATAGACTTCATTCAAGACTACAAGCTCTTAAAAACTGGAAACTAGATTCTAGATAAATTATTTCAAATTTCAACCAGCATCAGCAGCCCTTAGTAAGTTTGTTCACTCACACTCACACTCACACACACACACACACACACACACACACACACACACACACACACACACACACACAGAGTGACCAGGACACACTGACCAGGACACACCTCCAGAGTTTCCTATGGAGAATTCCTCTACTTCCTGAAGGGGGCATAGAAAGTGGGGGGGCCACTAGAATTTGTAATTCTAATCAGGTTCTCCATGGTGGTTTAGAGTACCCTCTCACACATGCTGTGCATAATTAGGAGCCAGTAGAATGATTGTGTGTTATTTACAATCTCAGCTCTCCATCACTAGGCCACATGCAAGGAAAAGAGTGGTTAGATGGATAAAGCAAAACTTACAAAGTTTCTTTCTGGGAAAGGGAGGACTCCTCAGAAATGATCAAGAGTTCCAGCACCACTCCTAGTCAGCACGAAGCTTTAATGTTGGGACCCAGAACTGCAGAATTTCTTGGCCTGGCAGATCTGGGTTTTCCGGCCATGCTCAGGAGTACAGACAGTGCCTGGAATTGAATCCAGGGCCTCAGCATGCAAGCCTTGTGCTCTAGTCGAACTTTCTCAAGACAACTTTCTCAATCAGAGAAAAACACTGGAACTAATTCATTAATAACAAACAGTTCTGTTTTCTTCTGCACATCCAAATTAGAGAGCAGCAGGCTGTCAATAAACTTCCTGCCTCTCCCCCTAACCGCCTTTTTTGTTTGTTTTGGGGCCACACCTGGTCTTTGGTACCAGAGACTGAACTGGGGCTCTGTCCATTGAGCCATTTCCCTGACCCCAGATGTCTTCCATTTCATACACCAGTGTGGCTGAAATTCCCTCCTCTTTGCAAGAAATTTAATCTCATTAAGGAAATTAAAATCTGGATTTATTCAGATATAATCTCTAGAACCTAAAGATAAAAATATCCAAAACATTTTTAATATAAAAAGAGGCAGAATGGGGGCCAGAGAGATAGCATGGAGGTAAGGTGTTTGCCTTTCATGCAGAGGGTCATTGGTTCGAATCCTGACATCCCATATGGTCCCCTGAGCCTGCCAGGAGGGATTTCTGAGCGTGGAACCAGGAGTAACCCCTGAGCGCTGCCGGGTGTGACCCAAAAACCAAAGAAAAAGAAAAAGAAAAAAAAAAGAGGCAGAATGAAGATATATACACAATTTTTTTTTTGGTAGTTTTTGGGTCACACCCGGCAGTGCTCAGGGGTTATTCCTGGCTCCAGGCTCAGAAATTGCTCCTGGCAGGCACGGGGGACCATATGGGGCACTGGGATTCGAACTGATGACCTCCTGCATGAAAGGCAACCGCCTTACCTCCATGCTATCTCTCTGGCCCCTATACACAATTTTTTATGCTTCACATTTGTTTTCAAGAAAAAAAGAATGCTGGGGGAGGGTACTAAAGAAAGAGTACACAGGTAGGGTACTTACCTAACCCCTGATCATCGTAGAAAGACACATCTAAGCCTTACTTCGTACATGAAGAGCCCAAGAGGAAAGTCCCAACCTGTCACTCAGGAGTGAAGGAATTAACATCTAATACCAAACATTTTCTAAGGAACAGAGTGAGCTGTGGCCTTACCATCCGGAAATGATAATACTCTGGAGGATGTCAGGTATTTATAAGCAGGGGTGCACTCCACTATTTACCATATGTACCCTATTCCTCCAAATAGGTGACCAAAAAAAAAAAAAAAAAAACTTCTAGAAAAAATAGATTCATAGAGCAAAGTGGCAAGCTACAAAATTAACATACAGGCGCAGCAGTGTCAGGAAAAAAATTAACATACAAAAATCAATGGCCTTGGGGCTGGAGAGATAGTATAGCTGTAGAGCTTTGCCTTGCAAACAGGACAGTGGTTCGAATCCTGGCATCCCATATGATCTCCCAAGCCTGCCAGTAGTGACTTCTGAGTGTTGAGCCAGAAGTAGCCCCTGAGCGCTGCCGGGTGTGACCCCAAAACAAAAACAAAACAATCAATGGCCTTCTTATACACCAATAATGATAAAGAAGAAATGGATGTTAAAAAAAATTCCATTCAATTAGTGCCACAGGAACTTAAATACCTTGGAGTAAACTTAACTAAAGAGGTGAAAGACCAAATACCAAGAAAACTACTGGCAGTGGCGCTAAAGGTAAGGTGCCTGCCTTGCCTGCGCTAGCCTTGGACGGACCGTGGTTCGATCCCCCGGTGTCCCATATGGTCCCCCAAGCCAGGAGCAACTTCTGAGCACATAGCCAGGAGTAACCCCTGAGTGTTACTGGGTGTGGCCCAAAAACAAAAACAAAAAAAAAACACTGTTTCAAGAAATAAAAGCGGGCACAAGTAAATGGAGACACATACCCTGCTCATGGACTGGGAGGATTAACATCATTAAAATGGTATATAGAACAAGTAGGTAAAACACTCCATGACATTGAGACTAAAGCATCTTCTAGGAAGAAACAGCTCTCTCCAAATAAGAGGAAGCAGAGATAAACTGATGGGACTATATTAAGTTGAGAAGCTTCTGCACCTCAAAGGAAATAGTGTCTAGGGTACAAAAGCCAACCACAGAATTGGAGAAACTATTCACTCAATATCCATCAGATAAGGGGCTAATATCGAAGATATACAAGCTACTGACAGCAATTAACAAGAAAAAAACATCTAACCCCATCAAAAAATGGGGAGAAGAAATGAACAGACACTTCCTAAAAGAAGAAATACAAATGGCCAAAAGGAACCTGAAAAAATGTTCCACATCACTAGTCATCAGGGAGGTGCAAATCAAAACAACTATGAGGTACCATCTCATGCCACAGAGACTGGCACACATCACAAAGAACAAGAACAATCAGTGCTGGTGGGGAGAAAGGTATCTTACATAAATTTAGGATATAAGCAAAAAAGGTCTGACAAAAATCCAAAATATAGGGGTTGCAAGGTACTCAACTGGCATGTGTTTACCAGGTTTCAGTCTGCCATACCGTAAGATCCCCCAAGCACCACCAGGAGTAATTCCTGAGTGCAGTGCCAGGAGTAAGCCTTGAGCCCCACCAGGTATGGGCCCCCTCCAAAAATAAATCCAAAATATGCACACTAAGTCAGCAAACACTTATCAAATATCAAGAAGAGGCAACACAGAGAAAAACATAGGCTAAGGAACTATCAAATCTTGAGTCCGATGCCTAGATTTACCAATAATTAGTTGTGTGGAGATGTATTTGACCTTGCTCAGCTTTGGTTACCTTCTCAGTAGAGCCAGAACAGTCACCTGCCTTGCAGGACTGCTCTGATATGGTGGAAGAGAAGAGGAACAGAAAATTGTGATACAGTGCTGAACAATGCATAGCCAACATGACCTGCTCATTAACTGCATAGAGCAATGAGAAACATCCACGTTAAACTACCATACATCTTGAATCTCTATTCTTATTCTTCCTCCTCTTCTTTCTTTTTCTCTTCTTCCACTTCCTCTTCCTCCTTCTTTCTCCTCTTCTTCCTCTGTTGCCACTTCCTCCTCCTCTTCTTTCTTCTTCCTCTTCTTCTCCTTCCTCCTCCTCTTCCTTCTTCCTCCTCTTCTACTTCATCCTCCTCATTATTATTATTATGAGTTTTGGGGACACACCCAGCAGCACTCAGGGTTACTCCTGGCTCTGTAGTCAGAAATTACTCCTGGCTGGCTCAGGAACCATATAAGATGTCAAGGATCGAGCCAAGTTTGGCTACATACAAGGTATATGTTCTACCTACTGTATTATCGTCAGGACCAATTCTGTGCTTATTACAAAAGTCTGTGCCACTTTGAGATTCAGCTGTTTCGTTTCCATCACAAATCACATTAATCCAAAGCATTCATCTCAAAGGACATTTGCCTTGCACCGTGACCAACCTGGGATTGACCTGGGTTCGATCCCTGGCATCCTGGCATGCCAGGAGCGATTTCGAACACAGAGAAAGAAGTAAGCCGAGTGCCACCAAGTGTGCCTCCAAAACAAAAAATCAGGAGATATAGGGTAAGAATTCAAAAGAATGTAAAAATTCAGTTCAGGCTGGAGCAGTTGTAAGTAAGGAACCTGCCTAGAATGTGGTTGATCCCAGTTCTATCCAATGGCTTCACTGAATGGTCCCCTGAGCACCACCAGGTGTGACACCCTGCAGAAAAAACTCCCTCCTCCAAATTCAGCGCTAGTGAAGGTCATAGCAAAGAGGACACACCTAAATGGTAATAAGCACATAAGTGTTCAGTGAACATAGAACAAGTTTCTGCTACAATGAAACCCTATATTCAGTGTAATATAACACCTGGCATTGATCAATGTCCTGTTTCTAGGAATAAGAGTTCCAATCTTCAAAATCAGAGTAAATACAAATTACTAGTTTTGATCTCTCATGAGAATAAAGATTAAGTATTGAGACAGAAGCTGCCAGTCAGGGGCCGGTGAGGTGGCGCTAGAGGTAAGGTGTCTGCCTTGAAAGCGCTAGCCAAGGAAGGACCTCGGTTCAATCCCCGGGTGTCCCATATGGTCCCCCCAAGCCAGGGACGTCCCATATGGTCCCCCCAAGCCAGAGACGTCCCATATGGTCCCCCCAAGCCAGGGGCAATTCCTGAGCGCTTAGCCAGGAGTAGCCCCTGAGCATCAAATGAGTGTGGCCCGAAAAAAAAAAAAGAAGCTGCTAGTCATAGGCAAGTAAAACTACCATCAGCTTTACCCCACTTTCCCTACAGTCCTGGGGGTATATATGCATACATGCTCTTTAGTATCTGGTAGAAAAAATTCAGCTCCCCTCTCAGGAAGACAATCAATTTAAGTACTTTGGGATTCAAATAAATGCTCCTGAAGAAAGGAATAAGAAGACAAATGAGACAAAGTAATGCAAAAGGTAAAACTATCTTCAGGGGCTTTGAGTGATAGTACAGTGCTTACGTAGGGCATTTGCTTTGCATGCGGCTCACCAGGTTTCAATCCCCAGCATCCCCATATGATCCCCTGAGCACTACCAGGAGTAATTCCTAAGCACAGAGCAAGAAGTAAAATAATGACCACGGGCCTGGAGAGATAGCACAGCGTCATTTGCCTTGCCAGCAGCTGATCCAGGACCAAAGGTGGTTGGTTCGAATCCCGGTGTCCCTTATGGTCCCCAGTGCCTGCCAGGAGTCACCCCTGAGCACCGCTGGGTGTGGCCCAAAAACCAAAAAAAAAAGAAAACAATGACCACCACCAGGTGTGGCCCAAAAATAAAAAAGAAAATGTAAGGTAAAACTATTTTAAAGACAGCACCCAATGGAAACAAACCTTGAGGTATTGCCAACAACTGAGAATTGAGGCTGTGGCAAAGTGGAAAGAATATATTACAATGAACTATGTAGAGGAATATCGAATAATAAAGGAGGGACATCTGGGGCCGGCGAGGTGGCGCTAGAGGTAAGGTGTCTGCCTTGATCCCCCGGCATCCCATATGGTCCCCCCAAGCCACGGGCAATTTCTGAGCGCTTAGCCAGGAGTAACACCTGAGCATCAAATGGGTGTGGCCCAAAAAAAACAAAATAAATAAGTAAATAAATAAACAAATAAATAAAGGAGGGATATAGACATTGTTCCAATACTGTGGAGGGTGAGTTGAATAGACACTACAAGTATAAAAATAGTATTAATACTGATTATTAATATTAATTTATTAAAACTGTTTATTATATTCCAACAGAAAATAACTGAAAAGAGATAGAATGTCCAGCAATCAAGTGTTCTCTGCCTTTATGAGGCATGAACTATTTCCTCCTTGATCTCGCGCAGCAATTTCTAGGAAGCATGGGCAAGCAAAACGGTTGTGGATGCTCCAACTAAAATTTCACGTTAACTTATACATTTGACGTAGAGCCATTACCCCACTCCAAATGCTCAGAAGTCAGCCATAAATCAGCAAGTGAACCAAATGCTGCAAATAGCACTTTCTCATGAGAAAACCCCTGACTAGGAAGACAGATATGCTCATAGTTAAGAGAGTGACAAAATTTGCTTAGCACTGCATCATGAAAACGTTCAAGCTTGGTGGCTCGAACTATACAGTGAGGCAGGACATTTGTCTTGCATGTGGCTGACCTGGGTTATATCTCCAGTATACCCAGGTGATCTCCCAAGTCCTGCCAGAAGTAATTCCTGACTGCAGAGCCAGGAGCAACCCCTGAGTATCTCCAGATGTGGCCCTTAAAAGAAACAAACAAACAACAACAACAACAAAACTGGGACCAAAGCATAATAAAGCAGGCAGGGTATTTACCTTGATTGTAACCAACCCCTGTCAATCCCTGACACCCCTTCCTTAGCACACGAGTGATCCCTGAGCACTGGGGTTACTGGGCGTGACCCCAAAACAAAATAAAAATAACACACAGGTGGGAAAATCACATAATGAGGCTGGCTTAACATTTTCAGTTTCCCACATATGGCTAATCTTGTTTCTTTTTTTTTTGGTTTTTGGTTTTTGGGCCACACCCGGCGGTGCTCAGGGGTTACTCCTGGCTGTCTGCTCAGAAATAGCTCCTGGCAGGCACGGGGACCATATGGGACATCGGGATTCGAACCAACCACCTTTGGTTCTGGATTGGCTGCTTGCAAGGCAAACGCCACTGTGCTATCTCTCCGGGCCCATAATCTTGTTTCATTTTATACCCTATCTTTTGGGTTACATCAAAGAGAAACACAAATATCACAGCATTTTCTTTTTGCAAAATCAGGAGGAGGAGGATGCTACAGAGAGATGCTTCAGTAGCTAAAGTGCTCAATCACATGGCTGCTGTGGCTGAGGCTCACTCTGAGTATACCTGGTAGTTCTGCTCCCTGGTAGTTTCTGATCAAACCACACCTGGGGTTGTGTGAGCACCACCACGAGGAGCACCATAAATACTGATGAGCACATGTATGAGAACACTGAAGTAACCCTGGTGAACACTACAACCAGAGTAGACCAAAAGTAACCCAAAGGTAGAGGTCATTAATTCTCCTCTCATGGAGTCCATCAAAATTCTTCATGCACCCAGGGACTCAATGATTAATCAACTAATGTGGATTCAAGTTTTGCCTACATAAATTCTAATCCAGCACATTAAATATTTCCATCGCTACACAATCACTTTGGTCTGGATTTACACAGTACTGCCTGTCATAAAAGCATTTGTCATTACATGAAAGCTCAACAGTGAATGAGCATTTCCTTCAGTGAGCTACCATGGGGTCATGGACGCAGACAGCGAGACTGAAATTCTGCACTTCCTTTTCCACAGGATAAGGCTGCAGCAGATGTTCTACTTTGCTCTGTGGTGTCAAAAGATCTTTCATTAAAAAAAAGTGTTTGTTGATTGTTTCCTTGGAGGGAGGGTGCTGAGTTTTACAGCCTCTTTAAAAGGAGACATCAGGGCCAGAAAATTTGCACAGTAGTAGGACGTTTGCCTTGCATGTGGATGACTCAGGACAGACCTGGGTTCGATTGCTGGCATATCATATAGTCCCCCAAGCCTCCCAGGAGTGATTTCTGAGCACAGAGCCAGAGGTAAGCCCTGAGCGCTGCCGGGTTTACCACCCCCCAAAAAAAAAATTAAAAAAAAAAAAAAGGAGACATCAATGTAGGAAGTCCCACATCTGAGAAAAAATGTGTACTTTTTTTTTTCTTGACAGAATATAAATAGAAGGTCAAATCCCTGGATAGACCTTTGATATCATCAGCAAGATGAATGTAACAATGTAAGGTGAATGGATTGTCTTCTACCTCAATCACTGCATGAGGATAAAACAGCCTTAGGTTCATGGGTAGGATTTGAGAGGGCAGCTGGAGACGCCTTTTTAAAATATGTTTTTTAAAAAGCGAATAGAGTGCAGGAGCACAGCGGGTAGGACTTTGCATTGCATATGGCTAATCCGGGTTCGATTCCCAGCATCCCATATGATCCTCCGAGCTTGCCAGGAGTGACTTCTGAGAAAAGTCCTGAGCACCAACAGGTGTGCCCCCCACCCCCAAAGCCCAAGTTTCTCCAACAATATCTTAGGAAAACTTCTCTCCTAAACTGTTGGCTTTACACTACCATCACATCACTTAGGGAGTTTTTCAAAATAGCTAAGCCCCCACCCCCCCAACCAAGATTCCAATTTGCCTTGTCTGGATTAAGCCCAGGCATTAAAAATGTTTTTTAATAAGGGACCAGAGGGATAGCACAGTGGGTAGGGCATTTGCTTTGCACACAGCCTACCCAGGTTCAATTCCCTGCATCCCTATGGTTCCCTGAGCCTGCCAGGAGTAATCCCTGAACACCGCTGGGTGTGGCACAGAAACAATCAAACAAAAAGTTGTAATAAGAACCACCCTCAGTGGTGCCTGGGTAGGATCCTGGGGACTACTCCTGCCCAGTCTTTTTAGTTATTGCTGGTTTGGGGGCCACAATCAACAATGTTCAGATTACTCACTGGCTGTGCTCAAGTGATTTATATGGAATGATGGGGACAGAACCTAAGTCAGCCTCATGAAATACAAATTGCTCTGACCCCAAGTCTTGGTCTGATAGTTTTGGTGCTGGGCTTCTGGGAGCCATAATGTAGCTTGGGGCTTTATACAACTGAGACAGCTTTTCTATCACTTGCTCTACTGCCTGAGCTATCTCCCCAGACCCAGGTCCTAAAAACTCCCAGAGTTTAAAATGGGCCAGGATTAAGAGTCACTTAGACTGTTTGTGTTTGTTGTATGGTCTGGGCTTAAGTTATATGCTTGTACTGTCTCCCTCCTTTGAGTCATCAAATGATTTTGGATGGCTTCCTCTAGACAAGTCACTAAGCTCCAAGCGGGTCAAGGCTGAAAGATGAAAGTCATTCTTGTAGCTGTATCTGCAGTCAAGAAACTTGAAGGCCAGCATGGAGATAAGATAGGCATAAATACAAACATAAGTTGAAAAATTCTTCCAGACAGCCAATGCTATGCTAAACTGCAGAACTCAAAAATATTTCCAGAAGACATATATCAAAACAGTAAGAGGTCATCTCTAAGAAAGGGGATTAAGGATTTTGTTGTTTGCATTTTTCTAAGTCTCACAAGGAGCACATTAAAAAAAAAACTTTTCAAAAGAATATAAAATCAAAAAGTCATAGGAAGAAATGAAAACTGATATGCAGAGGGGGAATAAACAAAGACAAAACACTAGCAGCTCTTAAGTTTTTCTGTAACTTGGAAGGGAGGACAGAGAAAGAGGTGAGAGATTAGTGCGATACTGAAAGATATTGAGCAAGGGGTTGAGAGTAGAATTTATCATCAGTAATTGGGAGATACGGGGCCAGAGCAATAGCACAGCAGTAGGGTGTTTGCCTTACATGCGGTCAACACAAGACAGAGCCAGGTTCGATTCCCAGCATCCATATGGTCCCCCAAGCCTGCCAGGAGTGACTTCTGAGCGTAGAGCCAGGAGTAACCCTGAGTACTGCCAGGTGTGACCCACATAATCAAAAAATAATTAATAATTGGGAGATACTAGTATATTTTATTATTCTAAAAATGAACATGTGTCTCAAAATCCGTATCAGACTGATCGAAGAAAATAATGGAAAAAAGACAACACCAGGAGGTAAATTCATCACTAGAGAGCACATCACTAAAAGGAAACCGTTCTTAGTGTTCTGGCACATTTTCTCTATGTATAGAGTTAGGGAAGATATTTCCCCCCTTCCTTTGCTGTAGCAATAACCAGGGATGTAACACACACAGACACAGAAACAGACACACACACACACACACACACACACACACACACAGAGAAACACACAACTGTCTGCTTGAACATTTAGGTTGTAGTTTTCCGGGGCTCACATTCCTGGCTACAATGCTCACCCAGCTTCCACCGTGGTGTTCTCCAGGGTGACACACTTAGTTTTGGTACTTGTACACCTTTTGTTGCAGAATTTCAGAGATCACACTGTTACGGTACAGAAAGTCCCAGAGAGCGGAACCCCAGGGACTGTATTCAGAGAATTAGGGAGGTATCAAAGATCAAGCTTGAGATATCACACTCTTTTTTTTTTTTTTTTTTTTTTTGGTTCTTTTGGGCCACACCCGGCGATGCTCAGGGGTTACTCCTGGCTGTCTGCTCAGAAATAGCTCCTGGCAGGCACGGGGGACCATATGGGGCACTGGGATTCGAACCAACCACCTTTGGTCCTGGATCGGCTGCTTGCAAGGCAAACACCGCTGTGCTATCTCTCCGGGCCCAAGATCTCACACTTTCTAGATAAGAGGTTTTGTCACTAATCACTCCCAGGACCAGGTTTAATATAATTTTTAATTAATAATTTTGTATTGACTCCATAATATATAGTTATGAAGTTGTTCATAATTGAGTTTCAGTCATGCAATGTATCTATCATACACCAGAGCACATTTCCCACTACCAATGTCCTCAGTTTCCCATCCACAACCCCTGCCCCATCCATCTGCTTCTGACAGATCTTTCTTCTTTCTTCCTCCTCCTTCTTTTTCTTTCTCTCCCTCTCCTTCCATTGTCCTTGCCTTCTCCCTTCCCTTCCTCTCCCTTCTCTTTTCCTTGTCAATTTCACTATGATCATAGAATTCAATCACTACAATCATTTTAAAAATATTTTCCTCATTGCAGAAAAGCAAATACATACCCACTGGCAATATTACTTCTGCATAACTTCTGGTGGCTCTCCGTTTTTGGTACTATGTTTGTAATATTATTATTGAAGCTGTATCATGTATATCACTTTACCTCCTTTAAGCACCCAGTTCTTGTCCAGAGTGATCATTTCCAACTATCATTTTCATAGTGATCCCTTTTCTATCCTAACTGCACTCCCATTCTCTGTATAGCAAGCTTCCTACCATGGACTGGTCCTTCTAGCCCTCGTCTTTCTTATTCTTGAATATGATACATGCTATCTTTTAATATCCCACAAATGAGTGTAATCGTTTTATGTCTATCCTTCTCCCTCTACCTCATTTCTCTCCGCATAATACTGTCTAGATCCAACCATGTATAAGTAAATTTCATGACTTCATTTTTCCTAACTGCTGATTACAGATGAGAACTCTTTTGAGAAGAACTCTTGTAGCATCATGACATTGACATATCTCTGGTCTGGGAAGGTTGGGTGACAAGAAAGTTAGGGGTCTGTCAAGTCTGAGAAAGTTGACAAAATTACAAAGAGAATTCTCTGAGAAAGGAGGTCACCAAGGGAAGTTTTCACACCTACTCATTGCTTCTCTGGCTATTGTTCAGGCGCCAGCTTGTCAGAAAAGATGCCTGTCTGTTTAGGGCAGACTCACAAATATGCTTGAGGGGTAAAGGTACCTCAGGGGGACCTAGGGCTAAAGCTTAAGAAAAGCCTTTCTAGCTACTCAGGGGAGGTGAAAGACCTTGTTGGGGAAGAGGGGGTGGATCTGCAAAGCACATGCAGGTTTTTAGAAGGTAAGTCATCTTGGGGAAGAAACTTGTTTCATAGGACTGAGAGAACTTTGAGAGACCATGAAAATGCCTAAACATAGACAGAAACTGCATTCAGTACATGATAATTATGTGACGATAAAACAGCTCACAGGATGGCAGCTAGTGCCTATTAGTCAGAAATCATGTTGACTCTTAGATCCCAGCTTGAGAAGTTGACCTGTGTCAGAACTCACTGAAAGGCTTGACTTACCAAGTCTGTTCTCACAGCACCCAGTCTGGCTCCCTCCTTGAGACAATGGGGCTCTGTGCAGGCCCATCGGCCAAAAGATGGAAGGGAATCTGCATACTTCTTCCACCCTTGCGAAGTGTTTATTATTTGGTTTCCAGATAGGCTGAGTCCCATGTTTCCATACCATCTCCTGCTTCCCTTTGCTAATTTTAACTCAATTTCAAATTAATATTTTTTTTGGCTTTTGGGCCACACCCAGCGGTGCTTCGGGGTTACTCCTGGCTGTCTGCTCAGAAATAGCTCCTGGCAGGCACGGGGGACCATATGGGACACCGGGATTCGAACCAACCACCTTTGGTCCTGGATCGGCTGCTGGCAAGGCAAACGCTGCTATGCTATCTCTCCGGGCCCTCAAATTAATATTTTTAAGAGATAACTTACTCAAGTTCCCAGCCCCTCCTACCCCTGCTTATGACTTAGGAATGAATGTAAGCACAAAACATCTTGTGATGTCCCCAAAATAGAAAGCATGTTTAAAGTTTTATTTTTCTGTCCCAAAGCTGCCAAAGCTCTGGCGAGTTTTAACTTCTGCTCTACACACTGTTTTCTCCTTTTCTCCCTCCCATCCAACTATATTTAGTAAAGTCCAAATAAAAGGAATACAGGCAGAGCAAAATTAAATATAGTTTGTTGGAACCAGTCAAACCCAAAGACAGTCTATATGGCAGCAGCAAAGACGGCAAAGCTCACAGGATCACATGTCTATGTAGGTCTCAGACATACAATGAACAAACGTCCTTCTCCAAAAGCGCCTGCAAGGATCACCTGACTAGCCAAGTGCTCAGCTCGGAAAAAGACAAAAACACCATTTCTCTCCTTTCTCTTCTCTCTTTCCCTGCTCCCACAATTCTCCCTCCGCCTTCACAGAACCTCCTATGTCTGTTTCCCATTTCCATTTCCAGATGCCAATGTATTCAGACCATGTACCTCACAGTGATTCAATAGAACACTGACATGGGAAGGGTAGGTGTAAATGAAAGGAAGCATGGAGAAATCACAATGAATTCTAAGCCATTAGCTCAGAAATATAGTTAGGTGCTGCAGTGCACTGGAAATACTTGGCACTACACATCTTTGCCACTGTTGCTTGATTTTTATTTTGGCTTTAGGGTCACACCCAGCAGCGCTCAGGGGTCACTCCTGGCTCTGCGCTCAGAAATCACTCCTGGCAGGCACGGGGGACAATATGGGATGCTGGGATTCAAACCACCGTCCGTCCTGGATCGGCTGCGTGAAAGGCAAATGCCCTACCACTGTGCTATCTCTCCAGCCCGTTGCTTGATTTTTAAATTCATCTTAGGCTTTTGTTGATATGGAACAAATTCTATGGGATTTTATAACAAGGAGAATCTTCTCATCTTGTTTTTGCATTAGATATATACCATATATACTCGGGTATAAGATGACCTGAGTATAAGCTGATCCCCCTAATTTTACCCTAAAAACTGGAAAAACTTATAATTGAATATAAGCAGAGGTGGAAAATGCAGCAGCCACTGGAGCGGTGGCGTTAGAGGTAAGGCATCTGTCTGCCTTGCAAGCGCTAGCCTAGGACGAACCGTGGTTAGATCCCCCAGTGTCCCATTTGTATACCACTAACATACAACATATGGTCCAGAGTGGTGGCACAAGCGATAGGGCATCTGCCTTGCATGCATTAACCTAGGATAGACAAGGGTTCGTGGTTCAATCCCCCAGATCCCATATAGTCCCCCAAGCCGGGAGCAATTTCTGAGTATATAGCCAAGAGTAACCCCTAAGCGTCACTGGGTGTGACCCCAAAACAAAAACAAACAAACAAAAGAAAGAAAAAAATGCCACATTAACCCATAGTATTCAATGGCAACTTTTAATAAAGTGAATAAACCATTTAAGACAGCAAAGCATTGTAAATAAATGGTTAAAAATCCTGTATTCTTATACTCCATAAACATTTATTTACACGACTTTACTGCTTTAAATGGGTTTTTCACTTAATTAAATGTGCCATTGAATATTGTGGGTTAAATAGTTCAGTGGCATACAGTTCAGTACAGACACCTACCTATTCAGCTCAGCTGGACTGAGCTGAAGCAGCAGACGGCAGAAGATGACTGGAGACTGTGTGTATTTGATTCGGTGTCGGCGTACTGAATCAAATAACCTGTATGACCCGAGTATAAGCCAAATTCAAATTTTGTGCTGGAAAAACTCGCATATACTCGAGTATATATGGTAAGTCTACTATAGCAATAAAGTTTAACAAGAAATTATTTTTGTCCACAAGGCAACAAAGGTATAAATTTACCTAAACACAGAACCTTCTAAAGGAGGAAACCGTCTGAGAAGCACAAATTGTGGCATGAGTAACAAATGACAATAAATCAATGAGTTTTCATTTTATTAATATGTTGTTGTTTTCAGACCACACCAAATAGTGCTCAATGGCTATTCCAGACTCTGAGCTCAGAAGTGACCTCAGGCACTGCTTGGTGGGAAGAAGGAAACATGCAGCTCTGGGAATCAAACTGGGGTAGCTGCATGCTAGATCAGTACCTTACCTGCTGTACCATCTCCCTGGCCCCCATAACATGTTATTTAATGAAACACTTGACTATCCCCATCCCTTTCCAAACACGAAAGGCACAGACAACAGAGGAGAAAATGTACAAGTTCTTAAATCCTAATGGCTAGATAGGAAGCACTTATTTCACAGAGTATTTTCACCTAAATATATCCAATGTCTCCATTCAGTTCACTGAATTAATTTAATTCTATTATTAAAGAGAAAGACTATCAAGTTCATCTAAAGAGCAATAAAGACAGTGATTCTACTTAGTATCATCAAAAAAATTATGTCACCAATTTAAGGCAGAAACAACTTTACATGTCAAATATGAAAAACAGGAGTTCTACTGTAGCCTAACTCAGCCTGGAACCTGTTGTTTTTACAGCCTACAAGTTAATAATGTTTCTTATATTTTTAAATAGCAAAAACATTTTTCAAATAGCATCCCATGATGTGTGAAAACTGTACAAAGTTCAAATTTCAATGTCTCTCAGCTTTTTTGAGCAGTGTTTGTTCATTTCCATATCATCTACAGCTGCCTTTGCAATTATATGGTATGACAAAACTATGGACCCACAAAGCCAAAACCATTTATTAACTAACTTTACATAAAACGTTTGCTAACTACTAATCTAGAGACATATCTATGGCAGACGAAATACCTTTCATGGGACTGGAGCAGTGGCACAAGCAATAGGGCGTTTGCCTTGCATGCGGCTGACCCAGGTGGGAACTGGGTTCGATCCCTGGAATCCCATATGGTCCCCCAAGCCCGAGCGATTTCTGAGCACATAGCCAAGAGCAACCCCTGAGCGTCACCGGGTGTGGCCCAAAAATCAAAGATAAAAAAATAAAATAAACCTTTCATGAACTTCAGCCCTTATAATTTTCTCAGGTACATAATATTCATGACTTTTACTTTATTAAGGAAGCAGATATATCTGGCCACATACAGTAACGTTGCTATTCCTCCCTCTATGCTAAGGGAACCATATGTAGAGCAGGAATCAAACTGAGGTTGGATGCATGAAGAATAAATGCCTCAAGTGACTGGAGCAGTGGCATATAGCATAAGGGCGTTTGCCTTGCACACACTAACCTAGAACAGACCTCGATTCAATACCCACTGTCCCATATGATCTCCCAAGCCAGGGGCAATTTCTGAGCGCAGAACCATGAGTAACCCCTGAACGTCACCGTGTGTGGCCCAAAAAACCAACAAAACAAAAATAGAGTAAATGCCTTAAGCCCTATATTATCCTCGCTTCCCTACTTTATTGCAACTGCAAGCCTGTTCACTGGATAGTCACAAGTTCTTTATTTCCAGATCTGAGAGTTCACCAAGGTATAGTGTAGATGCCCTTCTTCCTAAAATAAGAACTAAAACATTTTACTTATCAGCCCCATTCCAGGGTAAGAGATATGGATGTGGAATCTGATTTCTCGAGAGCTTGTTTGAAGGTTCTAGCAGGGGAACGCAGCTACTCGTATACCCTCGACCGAAGAACTGTCGTCTCTATTCAGGGAAGGCCGTCCTCTTCGACTGAGTGCGCAGCTTTGGGAGGGTCGCACATGGAGCGGTGAGGGAGGAAGGGGACACCCGCCTAGGCAGCCAGATCAACCGAATCAACCCTGGCGATCAATGGGGTGACAGATGTCGCAGCCAATCACCCTCACATCGGAATCTGATTTCTCATCACAACACAATGCAAGTACAGCAGCAGCAACTCCTTTGGCAGAATACTTCTATAAAGCTCCCAGATGTTTAACCTGGAATCTGTTTCATTAGACTAGCCAACGATTCTGCACTCCATCTCCACACCACCAAACAGACCTTTATGCTTCAACAGGATACAGAGCGAAAGTCCCAAAGAAACTTTCATACTACCATACAAAGTGAACCAAAAAACTTCCGGAACAACTTCCCAAGAACTCCACCTTCCAAATGTAGGTCCATTTTCCCGTGTCTATAGTCATTACTCTTTGAAAATAACTATGTAATAAATACAATGAAAATTAGGAAACAGTAAGTTAAACACACTTATATACTATAAGAGTCTCGAAACCCTAACATGCCTGTATGCTTCAAAATCTCTAAGAAGGGGACGGAAGCGGTGGCAAGCCTAGGACAGACTGCGGTTCGATCCCCAGCATCCCATATGGTCCCCCAGGAGTGATTTCTGAGCGCATAGCCAGGAGTAAACCCTGAGGGTCACCAGGGTGGCCCAAAAAACAAAAACAAAACAGAATTAAAACACGCATTTTAAGGAAGAGTCATCATCAACATATCCTATACCTAGAGAAAATGCTACATGTGTATGCTGTCTAATATATCTAATTCTGTATTTATGTATGTCTAATTCTAGAATACTTTCAAATACTACTAAATGGGGTTTAGAGTCTTACAGTCTTTAAGGAAAGTCTCTGGAAATAATCAGCAATCTTTACACACGTTGATCTGGCACTTCTTCTTGCAGGGATTCATTCTAAAAAGTAATCTAAAATATGGACGAAGTTAACCATTATTTACACCTTCCTCACTTTATGACAAACAATGTGCCTTGAATTAAGAAAAACACAAGGGAAGTTACATAAGCTATCTAAGATGGACTGACAACCTCCTGCTATCAAGAGGAGATGAAGGAAGAGTGTGTAGTCTCAGTAGTATCATGACCCTGTACCAATATTTACTTAGCACTTCACCTGCTATACAAACATGCTGAAAATTTCCCCAAAGTATGCCTATTATTAATGACAGCACTGTAGGCCAGATGCATCCTCATAAATGAGATGGGAAGAGGAAACCAAGCCACAGAGATACACAGCTGGAGGTGCCAGGATGCAGCTCATTTAGAGGTTGACTGATGATGAATCAGAAGCCTTCAGGTCGTGTGTGTGTGTGTGTGTGTGTGTGTGTGTGTGTGTGTGTGTGTGTGTGTGTGTGTGTGTGTGTGTGTGTGTGTGTATTAAATCACTGTGAAATGGTTTAGCTGAATTTCTGTCATACAATATTCCAACACCCTCCCTTCACCAGTGTTCATTTCCTGCCACCAATTTCTCCAGTTACTCCATCTCTCTCCTCTGTCTGTCTGTCTGTCTCTGTGTCTGACTCTCTCTCTGTCTCTCTGTCTCTCTGTCACTCTCTCTCTGTCTCTCTGTCTCTCTCTCTCTTTCATTGGGGTGCCAGGGATCGAACCCAGGTCAACCCTTATCCTTCAAGATCTTCTTGTCAAATTGTTAACTGCAGGATTTAGGCTACGTTGGTAAAGACAAAAGTAATGATAATAAAGAACTTAGTGTTAAATACATTTTAAAAGTTAAAATAGAGCCAGGGTTGTGACTCCACAATTCAGTACAGGTCTCACTTGTGTCAGGTAGGCCCTGGGTTCAATTCTTACTGGAAAAAAAAAAAAAAGGAAAGTAGGAAAGAGGAGGGACATTCATGGAGGAAAATGGACATTCATGATGAAATAGTGTATGCCTGAAACCCAATCATAAATAACTTTTGTAATTCACGGTGCATTAATAAAAAAAAAATCAACTCAAAGGGGGCCAGAGAGATAGCACAGTGGTAGGGTGTTAGCTTTGCACGCTAACCCGGGACAAATCCAGTTTGATTCCCAACATCCTATATGGTCCCCAGCCTGCCAGGAGCAATTTCTAAATGCAGAGCCAGGAGTGACCCCTGAGCACCACCATGTATGGCCCCAACAAAACCAACCAACAAATAACTCAGAATTAATTTTTGTTGTATATATTAAATATTAATATTTGTAATGTATTAATATAATATGTAATATAATATGTTAATATTAAATATTCAAGAGAAACAGCACAGCGAGTGCAGGATTTGCCTTGTACATGGCAGGCCTCAGTTCAATCCCTGGCATCCCATATGGCCCCCTAGCCAAACCAGCTGGTGATCCCTGCATAGAGCCAGGAGTAAGCCCTGAGTACTGCCAGCTTCCCCCCCCCCCCCATCAAAAAAAATTTTGTATGGAGAATATGTTCATTTGTTTCTAAAGACATTAGTCTCACATCCTGCCGACACTGAATCTCTGTCACCATATTAGATCCTCCAAACACACCTTCCAACACTGCCAGGGGTCACTCCATAGCACAGATTCAGAAATAGCGCCTGAACACTGAGAGGTGTGTCTCCCCTCTATTCCCCCGAAAGGGCAGAAAAGTAAAAAAATCTATTTTAGAAAGATGGCCAACATATGCTTAAGAGGACAACATGCTACCTTCCAAAACTTCCTATTCAACTCTATTCTCTTTTCAGCAACTTTATGTTCACCAATCTTCCTTTTGTTTTCTTTTTTTTTTTCTTTGTTTTTGTTTTGGAGCCACACCTCTCGGTGCTCAGGGCCCTGGCAGGCTCGGGGCCAAATGGGATGGCAGACATTGAACCCAAGTTGGCCTCGTAGAATGTGTTATCATTCTGGAACCCAAATCTTCCTTTTCTTATGTGCTCGTTTACAAACGCTTTTTTACTTATAGTTATAATAAACTCCCTTGCAGTCAAAGTTCCAAGGATGATACATTCCAAATTCTTTGAGTTTATTTGTATGGCTAAGTTCATCCTTGGCAATGAAAGAAACCAATGGCACTGGAAAGTTAGATTCCAGAAAGACACATTTCAAGACTCAGCAGCTCCCTCTGCTCTCCACATCCTTGGACTCTGTATCTCCATCTATATAGATATATTCTTGGGGGCCACATGTTTATATACTAAACTGTGTCCCCAGGGCCTCCTGCTTGATCAGACACAAACATCTTTTCCAAACAAAGCCAATTAGAAACTCCCACAGCAATGCTGCTTTCTTAGGCCAGTTTGATTCTGTTGATTTCTGTTTCCAAGTACGAAACCAAGAGGTTCTAAATACATTCTATATATTTATTTTGACTCCCTACAGCAGATTGTTTGCTCTACAAGGGAAGAGATTTTTGTCTATTTGTTCACTGTTCTACCTCAAGTGCTTCAAATTATGCCTGGCCCACAGCAGACATTCAAAAATGTTTGCTGAATGACTAACATTATGAGTCTTCCTTAATTTGCCCAGCTGTTAACTTGTATTTGGTGCACACATTGTATTTGGTGCAAATGTGTGCACTAAAGAGAGAAGGCTCAGTCCTTGAGAGTTTAATCTTTACTATATAGTATCAGTAATACTTTAAAAATTGTACTTTCCCAGGGCCGAAGAGATATCATGGAGGTAAGGCATTTGCCTTGCATGCAGAAGGTCAGTGGTTCAAATTCCGGCATCCCAAATGGTCCCCTGAGCCTGCCAGGAGTGATTTCTGAGCATAGAGCTAGTGGTAACCCCTGAGCACTGCCGGGTGTGACCCCCTAAAAAATTTATACTTTCCCAAGTATCTATTCTCCTCTGTGTCTAAAAGAATCTCGCTGCCACATTAGTAACACATGCTATACACAGAGCCATTGCATTATCATCACAGTGGGGTAAGACCTACCTTTCCCTTTCCTCTCTCTTCTTTATTTATTTGCATTTGGGGGCCACACCCAGCTGTGCTCAGAGTTTACTCCTAATTCTACAGTCATGGATCATCCTCGGAGGATTCGAGACCAAAAATTGTGCTAGGGATCAAATCCAGTGAGATGCATGAAAGGTTAAGTGCTCCACCTGTTGTACTATGGCTTTGGTCCCCACCTTTTTTTTTCCTTCTGAATGTCTCCCACTCTCAACTAAAGCCCCTTGTCAGACTATCCCATAAAACTATAAGGGGAAAAAAAAAAACCCTCATTTTTGCTCCACAATCCTCAGGATTTAAAGATGCTACCGAAGAAATAAAGAGAAGCTTGGGCAGCCTGATGTTAACAACACCAACCAGGTTGCTGTAAAACAGGTGACTGCTACTTGGAGGCCAAACAATATCAACTCACCTCCAACCCCCCTTGTTGAAGACTGAGTAAGAGTAAGAGAGACAGACACAATTTTCTACCTCTCAGATATTGTCATAGCTCCAGGGACTGAGCATAAAACTGCTAATTGCAAGGATTATTAGGTAAAACAGATCTGTTCCATTTCTTTTTACTGTTAAAGGGAACAATCACTATTATGATACGTAAACTTGAATGTCTGGCTAAGACAAAATGATCTAATACCTTTTAAGTAATTTAAAAAACAAAATAAATGAGTAAAAACCACTCATGTATAAAGTACAACTCTACTGCGGAGACATAATGAAAAAAATCTTTTTACAACCTCTGGATTTCTTTAAAAGAATAAAACTTTATTTAAGCACAGATATTACAAAATTATTAATGGTTGTGTTTCAGGCAAACAATGTACATCTTCCTTCACTAGTGAACATTTCCTATCACCAGTGTCCCAATATCCCTCCCACACTCACCCCTACATTTCACTTCTCTCTCCCTCTCTCTTCCTTCCCCCTTTTGACATGTGGTTTGCACTATTGTTAATGATGTATATCACTTTATTCCCTGTCAGCACCCCATTTTGTCCAAAGTGATCAGTTTAACTATCATTATCATAGTGAACCCTTCTCTACCCTAACTGCAATCTCCACTCGTTGTAACAAGCTTCCTCCATGTACTGGTCCTCCTGACCCTCATCTAAAATAGATTATTTTTAAGCAGCAAGTTTCTTCCCAAAAACCCTGTTTATGGGGCTGGAGAGATAGCACCGAGGTAGGACATTTGCCTTGCATGCAGAAGGAAGGTGGTTCAAATCCCGGCATCCCATGTGGTCCCCCGAGCCTGCCGGGGCGATTTCTGAGCGTAGAGCCAGGAGTAGCCCCTGGGCGTTGCCGGGTGTGACCCAAAAATCAAAAAAAGAAAGAGAGAGAGAGAGAGAGAAAGAGAGAAGGAAGGAAGGAAGGAAGGAAGGAAGGAAGGAAGGAAGGAAGGAAGGAAGGAAGGAAGGAAGGAAGGAAGGAAGGAAGGAAGGAAGGAAGGAAGGAAGGAAGGAGAAGGAAGGAAGGAAGGAGAAGGAAGGAAGGAAGGAAGGAAGGAAGGAAGGAAGGAAGGAAGGAAGGAAGAAAGAAAGAAAGAAAGAAAGAAAGAAAGAAAGAAAGAAAGAAAGAAAGAAAGAAAGAAAGAAAGAAAGAAAGAAAGAAAGAAAGAAAGAAAGAAAGAAAGAAAGAAAGAAAGAAAGAAAGAAAGAAAGAAAGAAAGAAAGAAAGAAAGAAAGAAAGAAAGAAAGAAAGAAAGAAAGAAAGAGAAAGAAACCTGTTTATTTAAAAAAATCATTTACCTTTAAAAAGTGACTAACTTTTTTAATAGTCCTTGAATAAAATTAAATTATCAACATGCAAACTAAGTGAAGTGAATACAAGAACCTTATTGATAGGGTGGAAAGAAATTACAAAGAAATGAATAAGCAACTGGCTTATTCATACAGTTCCTCCCGTATCCCCTTAATTTTTTTTTTTGGTTTATTAGGTCACACTTAGTGCTAATCAGGACTTATTCTGGGATCACACCTGGTAAAGCTCAGGAGACCATATGGGATGACAAGATAAAACCTAGTCAGCCACATGCAAGACAAGCACCCTACCTGTTTTACTGTATCTCCACCCCTATCAATTCATCTTTTCATGCAACATTCTTACTTTAATTTCCTCCTGTAACTCCTTAATCACTTCTACACATTTTTTTTAAGATCATGACTAATCATTAGCTCAATCTTACTTTCTAGCCATCTGAGTATTCTAAAAATAAGTACTCTAAAAGCCTTTGAATCATATTTTTAACATATTAAGCACACTCCACCCGGAGACCTGGCAAAGGCCAATCTTTTTCTTTTTCTTTTTTCTTTTTTTTTTTTTAGGGAAGAGCGCGAACGCAGTCCCCACTACCACAAACTATGCAGTCGAGTTTCCCACATTTGGGGAAATCGCAGGGGTCAGCACATCTGGAGTGCAATGAATAAACCTCACCCTGGGAAAACCACCTTTGTGATCATGGTATCTTCCCTGCCAGATAAGTATTGGCCAATCTTTTTCAATCTCATTCACAATCATTAACTCTTCTCACTGGGCTTCCCTCCCAGAAAAGTCCTGGCTTTTCTGATTAAAGAGGAAAGAGCAATCTCCTTTGATATGCTGGAATGAGAGGGGACCTCTCTCCTTCACAGAGTGCTGAACAGAGTTTTCTGGAGAAGCTACAGAATGTGAGCTTTCTTGAAGAGTTGACCACTTTCAGTTCCCACCACTGGGGAGAGTGGGAGGCTCCAGAGCAAAGGAATGGAAACAGAGTTTGTTATGTAGCCAAAGAACAGTGACATTTACCTCTTGCTTTTCTCCACTACTGCAAACTGAGAACAAGAAAATTAATGTGACAGGATCACCACTGGGCAGAGCTCTGACTTTCACAGATAAATACAAAGGTCTTGAGACAGCGAAATAGCATGGAGGTTTGGTGTTTGCCTTGCAAGCAGAATGTCGGTGGTTCAAATCCCGGCATCCCATATGGTCTCTTGAGCCTGCCAGAAGCGATTTCTGAGCATAGAGCCAGGAGTAACCCCTGAGCACTGCCAGGTGTGACTCAAAAAGTAAAAAAAAAAAAAAACAACAAAAACAAACAAACAAAAAAAAACCACAAAGGTCTTGCAGCTAATATATGTGATGGCAAGGTGAGAGCTTGAGTTCAAATCTTGGCTCTCTCACATGTTGTTTGGGTAAACTACCGGGTTTCTAAGCGCTGGGCCTCCATTTCTTCATGTGTAAAATCAGGACAGCAACAGTACTGGACACTATTATGTGTCTATTATATGAGATAAGCACGTGGGACAATGCTGGTTCTTCTCTAGAGCATAAGGGCAGAGAATGTGACAACTGGGACCCAAAATCAGGCAGAAAGAGCTATGAAGAATCTCTGAGGAGGAGATGTTTGGTTTTGAACAGGCTGGGTCAAGGCACCTTGGAAACATTTAATAAAGTCATGACTAAGAGGGAAGTCAGAAAAAAGAACATCGTTTGGTGCTGGAACATGGTTTGTCTAAAGCTCGGCTATAAATAATTTTGTAAATCATGCTTTCATAAAACTTAAAAAACTGTCAATCTATGATCCTGAGGAAAACTAAGATAGAGAAGGGTCCTCACTACTCAGGATGCAGCCAAAGACATGGAGGAAAAAAGAAGCTTAAGTGGTCCAGATGGATCAGTCATGGGACAGGAAGACCAAGGAGAAAAAGCGAGCAGAAGCCACAAAGCATCAACACAGCTTTATACTTATGACATTATTTTCATCTATGTTTGTCTCATTAATAACAAGATTTTCAAATATTCCAATGTTCTTTATTATATGCTATCTGCTTAATAAATACTTGAGAGCCCAGAGAGATAGCACAGCGGTGTTTGCCTTGCAAGCAGCCAATCCAGGACCAAAGGTGGTTGGTTCGAATCCCGGTGTCCCATATGGTCGCCTGTGCCTGCCAGGAGCTATTTCTGAGCAGACAGCCAAGAGTAACCCCTGAGCATTGCCGGGTGTGGCCTAAAAACCAAAATAAATAAATAAATACTTAAGGCAGATTCTGATAAGAAAAAATGTTAATGGCAAAATAAAATAAATCCAAACACAAAAATATGAAATTATATTAAGACAGATATGGGTTCAGAGCGGTGTTGCAAGCAGTATCGCGTTTGCCTTGTATGCGCTAACCTAGGACAGACCACAGTTCGATTTCCTGGCCACCCATATGGTCCCCCAAGCCAGGAGCAATTTCTGAGAGCATAGCCAGGAGTAACCCCTGAGCGTCACCGGGTGTGGCCCAAAAAACAAACAAACAAACAAAAAACAACAAAAAAGGAATAAGACAAGACAGGGGCTGGAGCAATAGCACAGCTGTAGGGCATTTGCCTTGCTCATAGTCAATCTGGGACTGACTGGCATCCCACATTGTCCCTGAGCCTACCAGGAGCGATTTCTGAGCACAGAACCAGGAGTATCCCCCAAGTGCCCCCAGGTGTGGCCCCAAAACAAAACAAACTAACAAAAAAAGACAAATCAAAAGCAGGCTGGGAGAGAACAAGTTTTAGAATACAGTCTGTAGAAAAAAGAGGTTTACAGAATTCTTTTTCTGTAACATAGGGTAACATTGTATGTTTGCCTCTGAGATTCTTAATGACCAAAGCAAAAATAGTTACCTCCATAACTTATCTCTGCAAGAATAAACTATATCTCAGGATATTATCACCCAGTTAAAAGTCAAATGCCAGGGGCCGGAGAGATAGCATGGAGGTAAGGCATTCGCCTTTCATGCAGGTCACTGGTTCGAATCCCGGTGACCCATATGGTCCCCAGCGCCTGCCAAGAGCTATTTTCTGAGTGTGGAACCAGGAGTAACCCCTGAGCACTGGCAGGTGTGACCCAAAAACCAAAAACAAAAAAGTCAAATGCCTCCTTCAAGTTTCTTAAGATGCTGTAATAAGCTCATACTCAGAAAGGGATTGGAACTAAGAATCAAGAGACCTAGTAGTTAAGGGCTAGAGAGAGAAAGCACGGGGGGCAAGGAACTTATCTTGTATGTGGTTGAACCCAGTTTGATCTCTGCCAGACATGGCCCCTGCAACCCCCAAAAATTATATACCTAGGCAATAAAACTAGCACTTTCGCTTTCATGAACCTACGGCAGATCACTTAAATTCCTTGTGCCTCACTTTAACAAGTATAAAATAAGTGCTTTCACTCAGCCAGGGCCATCTAGCGCATGGCATTTGTGTTCTCACTCTTCATTCCAACACATCTTAATGGATGCTGGTGGTCCTGAAAGGACCACGAAATCCTGCTCAATCAATTACCTGCTCCAGATAATCAAACCAATACAGGCTAAACTCACATATTACCATGCTGTAATCCCAGCGTCTGTCATATTGCAAAGCAGCTTCTGAACGATAGAAGCTAAGGAAGGTTTGTTCGCAGCTGGCAAGATAAGCAGACGTGAAACAAAGCTCTTTTCACGGTTATTTTTAATCTTCCAGAAACACTTCAACGTATTACGATTAAAATTCACATATCCCAAAATAAACTACTGATGAAAATACTCCAAATCGGCTACCAGAGGAAATCCAGGAAAGGAATAGATATCAGCAAGTACCAAGCTGGTATTTATTTGTTAAGGGGAGCAAACTTCAAAGAACATTTATTTTCGTTTTAACTTTGTACTATAAGTAGTTAAACAATATGTTACATCCGGAAGCAGCAAGTACAACACAATTAGCCTATATGTACTCATCAACCAGTTTCAATCATCAATATTATGCCATTCACGTTCACAGCATTTAACTTTAAAGGGCAAGTATTTTGAGGAAAGCATTCATATATTTATGAAAAAATACACTTCATTCAGGAAACACACTCCAATCCATGTGCGGTAGTTAAGGAAGGTACGCACAAACACAACCAGAAAAACACTAAATTCCAGGCTAAATGAGAAAACAGGATGGAGCAAGGTGTGCTCTTTAAGTTCCAGTTATTCAAGTATGGTACCTGGTCACATTATCACCTGGGAGTTTGTTATTTATGCACAATGTTAGACACATACCCCTTGAATTTACTGAGCCATAGTCTGCATTGGGGGGGGGGTTTCTTCTTTTTGGGGGGAGGCCCACACCCGGCAATGCTCAGAGGTTACTCCTGGCTCTACTCCTGGCTCAGAAATCGCTCTTGGCAGGCTCTGGGGACCATATTGGATGCCAGGATTCGAACCACCGTCCTTCTGCATGCAAGGCAAATGCCCTATCTCCATGCTATTTCTCCAGCCCCCGTAGTCTGCATTTTGACAAAAATGGTAACTCTGAAAGGCTAGGAAGCAACTATGACCTTAAACTTCTTTAAGTAATTGTTTTTTGTTTGTTTGTTTGTTTGCAGAGGCAGGGTGGGACACACTCCTGACTTCTCTCAGGACTTACCCCTGGTTTTAAAGTTAGAGATCACTCTAGGCAGGACTTGAGGGACCATATGCAGAGTCGCAGATTGAACCAGCGTCAGCCACATGCAAGGCAAGTACTGTAACTCTTATACAATCAGGGCCCTGAATTTTGGGGAGAGGGTCTACTTAACAGGTATCAAGTTGTAACTGAAGTGTGAAAAACAGTGTCCATTTCATTTGAGGGCAGTTTATTCTTAACTTGTCATCATGAAAGGTTTAGGGGTTATTATTTGGGGGAGGACACTACACCCAGCTGTGCTCCGGTCTTACTCCTGGAGAGGCTCAGAAGACCAAGTGCGAGACAGAACCTGTGTGGGCTGAGTGCTAGTGCAAGGTACCTGCTGAATTCTCTCTCCAGTCCCAAGGTCTGTAATTTGTTTTATTTATTTAAAGAAAATGCATCACATAGTTGACATAGTTCATCATAATACATTTGTTTCCAGGTAAGTGAAAGCAAAGTTATTGAAAATGGAAAGAAAAAATAAAATGAAAGAGAAAAGAAACAAAAGAAAATAAAAGAAAAAGTACTTGTGAAAATTACTGTATCACCAATGAAGTCATTAATACAATGGCAGATGGTTTAGTAAGAACTTATTGTTATATGTCCAGTCTGTTAAATTGGGGTATTCCTTTAGGGATGACAGCAATGAAGTTGTACAGAAATTCAAGACTATAATACTATGATTTTTAGGGGCGTATACTTAGCCATCATCTTTCACAGCTCAGTTTACATCTCTAGAGAAAAGAATGGTTCTATGGAGCTGGCCTGTTTGAACATAGAGACTGCGTTTTAAGGTCTATAATTTTTATAATATAGCAATTCCACTTCTAATACCTACAACACTAGAGAAACATTCACATCTATATTTAAAAAGGATATTACAAAAATGTCTATCACAGCATTGTTTCAACTGATGAATGATGATGATAAGCAGTATTAAAGTGAATGTACTGGGTGCGGGAACAATAATACAGTGTGTAGGGTGCTTGCCTTGCGCACTGTAGACCCGGGTTGGATCCCCAACATCCAATATAGTCCCCCCAGCACTTCCAGAAGTAATTCCTGAGTGCAAAGCCAATTCCTAAGTGCTGCCACATGCAGCTCAAAAACAAAAATCAATAGATAAAGTGGATGAGCCAGATCATGAGAAGTTCTGGACATGGTATTGAGTGGGGGGAAAAATGGCATAATATTTTAAGTATAACATTTGTGTTAAACAAGTGATTAATTGTGTATTTTCTCTTGATCCATACATGCACTACAGGAAGGAAAACAGACAACAAAAGAAAACACTAATTACACATGGGAGGAGATGAGAGCAAGTAGATCTAGGGATGGAGTGTTGAACTTATTATGTGAACAATTATATAGGAGATTAGGACTAGAGGTAATGTGTTAAAACAAGATTATAAAACTTTCACCTATTTGCAATCCTCTACCAAGGAAGACTCTACACTGCTCAGACATTGTCCTGCTCAAAAGAGACTTCCATTAACACTGAGAAGACTTAACAACAACAACGACCTGCTTACAGGACAGGGCTCCCTGCATTGCCCTTTGATTGTGAGGTGAAACCAGAGGACGCTCCACATCCTGACTTTAATGTTGGATATACAGATTCCAGGATCTTTAATACAGAAGCTTGATACCAACAACAGAGACTGTGTGAAAAATATAAGTGTGTTGGCACTACAGACAATGTCTTGGATTGGACGATCTAGCTTGCCTGGAGCCTAGAGTTGGTCTTGTGCCAGGAACCTTCAGGGGTCGGGTCTTTTTGTATTTAGGCCAAGGTTATTTCTTTCCATGTCCCTCATATTTTGGTGGGCCTATGCAAACAACAATTGCCACTCTAACACCATTTTTGCTGTGCTCCTTTGACTCTAATCCTTAAAAAGAACCCAGTTAAGATTTGAGGTTAACAAGGGGCCGGGCGGTGGCGCTAAAGGTAAGGTGCGCCTGCCTTGCCTGCGGTAGCCTTAGACGGACCGCGGTTCGATCCCCCGGTGTCCCATATGGTCCCCCAAGCCAGGAGCAACTTCTGAGCGCATAGCCAGGAGTAACCCCTGAGCGTTACCGGGTGTGGCCCAAAAACCAAAAAAAAAAAAAAAAAAAAAAAAAGATTTGAGGTTAACTTAAGCTAATATGCATGAATATGGAAATGTAAAAAAAATGCTATGCCTGTAATGTGTAAGGAGTTATGTAAGTTTTATGGCTTTAGATTGCCTTGTGTGCTGTTAAGAAATATTATAGTGTGTTACAATCTTAATGTTCTTTGGATGAAATTTCAAAGTTGGGATATCAGCAAGGGGACTTCTGAGAATTATGTTATGTATTGTCCTTCCACTGTAACTTTACCTTGTCCTCTTTCTTTGCATCCTTGTTCTCATAATTAAAAATAAAAAAAATTTAATAAAAAAAAAACTTTCACCTATTTGAAAGAAGACTACATTCATGAATTGTTTGTGGGACTAGTATTTTTGTCTGGTTATTTTGTTTTTGAACCCTAACTGGCAGGGTTCAGAGCTTACTCCTGGAAGTTCTAGGAGACCATATGTGGTGCCTGGATCAAACTAGGGCTGATAACATGCCGCAAGGCAAGTGCTTAATTGAACCCCTTATACAAGCTCTCCAGCCCTGGAGAAGCAGAATTTTGTTTTGTGGGGTTTTGAGAGGAGGAACTACATCCAGTGACACTCAGGAGTTACTCCTGGCTCTGCACCCAGGAATCACTCTTGGCAGTGCTTGAGGGATCATACAAGATGTTGAGGATCAAACCCCAGGCTGGCCTTATGCACGACAAATGCTCTACCCTCTGTACTATTGTTCTGGCCCTGGAATCAGTATTTATAAAGTAGCTATATCATTTATTATATCAAATAAGTCTGTATAGAGGCCAGAGCGATAGCACAGTGGGTAGGGCATTTGCCTTGCATGTGGCTGACTCAGATTCAATACCAGGTATCCCATATGGTCCCCTGAGCCTGCAAGGAGTGGCTTCTGAGCACAGAGCCTAGAGTAACCCCTAAGTGGCAATGAGTATGGCCCAAAAACAAAAACAAGAAAAAAAAAAAGGAGAAGAATCCTAAAGAGGTCCATAAAACATGTGTTGTCCTCATACTATTGCTGAAAATACCAAATCAGAAAGTTTGGGTGCTATGCCCAAAGACCCTCTTAACAGAAAGTGATAAAAAGCACACTCTGGCTTACACGTAGACCCCAAGTCCTCTGCCCCACTCAATTATACTATGTCTGCCATGTTGCCAATGTTAAATGTGACACGCACACTTCTAGGAAGTTTTAGATAACTTTAGATCAGAAACTCTCAAGAGAAATTTAGTTTTAAGTAATTTTAAGACCTTAGACTCTCATATAGTTATCTCAGTTTCTCTTTTTATTGCTTTGGGTTTTGGAGATTTTGTGCCACTCAGAGATTATTCTTGGCTCTGCAATCAGAAATCACTCCTGGCAGGCTCAGGGGGCCATATGGAATGCAGGGTGTTGGATTACTGACCCTACCCTAATCAGTATTTGTACTCCACCTTAGGGTGTGATCTGGTGATGGTGTATTAGATTATTCCCTACTTGGTATTCTTCTCCCACCCTTGGGTGGAGCCTGACTCTTGTCAATAAAAGCAGGGATCTGAGGAAGGCAGGGGCTCTTTCTTCCAGAGTCTAAGCAAACAACATCACATTTAACCAAAGAGTCATAAACTGAAAAGCCAAAAAGGTGAAATCTACCTGAGTAAAAAGTGAAACAATCTGGGACCGGAGAGATAGCATGAAGGTAGCGCAGTTGCCTTGCATGCAGAAGAACGGTGGTTCAAATCCCGACATCCCATATGGTCCTCCGAGCCTGCCAGGAGCGAATCCTGAGCATAGAGCCAGGAGGAACTCTAGCGATGCTGGGTGTAGCCCAAAAAACAAAAAACAAAAACAAAACCAAAAAAAAAGGCAAAACAATCATCTCACCACTCCACAGCAGAATTCTAGTTCCTGTTTGATTCCTTGTTACAGTTTCAGGCCCCTGTTCGGGTGCCATTTGTTAGGTCCCTGATTGGGCACCATCTGTTAGTGAAGCATATGGCTCCAAAATGAGGGTTTGCTGAGAGGCAGGCATGGAAGCAAACATCGACACAGGAAATAATTCACAGAGTGAAGAGGTACAAGAAGGGATTCAGGAAATCCAGCGTTCAAGCAAGGAATTCAACCACCCAAGCTTTCTGCTTCTAAAATGGAACACAGCACAATGGAAGAAGACCAAAGAAAGAGACCCTGCATTCCTCAGACCCCTGCTTTCATTGACAAGAATCAGGCCTCACCCTAGGGTGGAGTACAAATATTGATTAGGGTATGATCAGTAACCCAATACCAGAGATCGAACCGTGTTGGCCACATGCAAGGCAAACACCCTACCCACTGTGCTATCCCTCTGCCCCCAGACAAAATAATTTTTTTTTTTTGTTTTTGGGCCACACCCAGCGGTGCTCAGGGGTGACTCCTGGCTGTCTGCTCAGAAATAGCTCCTGGCAGGCACTGGGGACCATATGGGACACCGGGATTCGAACCAACCACCTTTGGTCCTGGATCAGCTGCTTGCAAGGCAAACACCGCTGTGCTATCTCTCCAGGCCCCAAAATAATTTTTAAAATAAATTATTAATACATCTTTATCAGAAAGTTGAAAAAGTATAAATTCTAACTTTATGAATGTTTTAATGTAATGTTCCAGTTGATAAGAAAAAAAAAAACAGCAGGCAGTATAAAAACAGAGATACTGGGGCCAGAGAGATAGCATAGAGGTAGAGCATTTGCCTTGCATGCAGAAAAATGGTGGTTCAAATCCCGGTATTCCATATGGTCCCCTGAGCCTACCAGAAGTGATTTCTGAGTATAGAGCCAGGAGTAACCCTGCTGCCGGGTGTCACCCAAAAAACAACAACAACAAAAAAGGAGACACACTATGTAACCATCTCCCAAAGTTAACAACTGTCATTGACTATTGCTGGTCTAAGAATACAGGGAGTTGGGGCCGGGAAGGTGGCGCTAGAGATAAGGTGTCTGCCTTGTAAGCGCTACCAAGGAACGGACCGCGGTTCGATCCCCCGGCGTCCCATATGGTCCCCCCAAGCCAGGGGCGATTTCTGAGCACATAGCCAGGAGTAACCCCTGAGCGTCAAACGGGTGTGGCCCAAAAACCAAAAAAAAAAAAAAAAAAAAAAAAGAATACAGGGAGTTGTAGAAAACACAGAAGGAAGGTGATTCTAGTTGTGGAAGTTTCTCATGTAAAATATTTTCAGAATAACAGGCTTCATGAAGTTCTTTTTTTTTTTTTTAATGTATTTTGATGTTTGAAGGGGGCCAGATCCATAAAATCATTCTTTTCTCAAATGAGATGTAAACTGAGCCACGAGAGATGGGCTACATCAGCCCACTGAGCACAAAGCTGGCCATCTCAGGAGAAGAGGGTGGACCAAGTCCCCACCCTGATGGAGCCAGGCCTGCTGCCTCCATTACCCAGAATGAGCATTTCCCCGATGGCCTGCCTCATCACTGACCCTCTATGAGTCCCTGCAGGGATACCTATTTGACCACACTTCAGTACGCCAGTTGTTGGTTTGATATCTATTAGATAAACCAGTTTCCATTTTATTATGAATATTTCTTCTTTGCTGGTGCTTGTTAACTCACTGGATGGAAGCACCTTTGGACTGAAGCACCTTCTGGATTGGTGCTTTCCCTACCTTTTCTCCTCCTCAGGGTGTGGTCTTAGGTCTTAAGAAAGCCCTGTATCTTAGGGAAAATGCGTCCTCCCAATACAATGGTATTGGGGCATGGGGCTGCCACTTAAGTGAAGCAGTCTGGGAGCAAAAGCAGACACAGAAAATCATCCACACACAGTTTAGAAGATAAAACAGGTTCAGGAACTTCCACCGTAAGCCTTTCACTCCCAGCCTAAGACCAGTAAGCAGATAGCTCAGTAGTGGAAAACCAAAACCGCAAGCCATTCCTCCCTGAGACTCAGGGGCTTTATTTGGAGCCCAACAACCACAACCTGAGGATGAGAACAAGTAGGGTAAGGCATCAATCCAAAAGATGCTTCCATCCAACAAGTAACAGGCACCAGCAAAGAAGAAATATCCTGGCTAGAATAAAAACTGGTTAATCAATCAGTATCACCAGAGCTTTTTTTGGAGCAAGTGTGGGCACCCTCCCCTGTATCTTCCTCCTTCAAGGAAGGCCTGTCAGCTAAAATTATGCCCACAAATGCAGTAGCCATGTTCAAACCAGGCCTTCTTCCAGAATTCCCTGGAATACATGCCCCTAAAATTTGTATTATTGTAGCTTTGAATTTCTGGACAGCTTCATTTTTTGGATGCTGTCATTCCTAAAGAAATACTTCAACTTAACAGACTGGACATATAACATCAAGAGCTTACTAAACCTTCTCTCATTATACTAATGTCACTGGTGATACAATAATTTTCACAAATGAGCTTGCTAGTGTACTTTTTCTTTCTGTCTTTTTCTCTTACCTTCCTTTTTTATTTCCTTTCTTCTCCAATAATTTTGTTTTCACTTACCTGGAAACAAATGTATTATGATCACATGTTAACTATGTGATGTATTTTCTTTAAATAAATAAAATTTTATAAAATATATTTTGAATAACCATGAGATAGTCACAAAGTTGTTTATGATTAAGTTTCAGTCATATAATGTCCAACACCCTTCCTTCATCAGTGGATATTTTCCGCCACCAGTGTCCCCCCCCCAATTTGCTACCCACCCTTCACCCTGGCCTCTGCACTGCCTGCCCTTTGATTTTTGGGCCACACTCAGTGGTGTTCAGGAGTTACTTCTGTGCTCAGAAATTGTTCCTGGCAGGCTCAGGGGACCATATGAAATGCTGGGGATCAAACCCTGGTCTGTCCTAGGTCAGGTCAGCAGCATGCAAGGTAAACGCCCTACCACTGTGCTATCATCTCTTTTCTCTTTTAAACAATGGTTTTCTTTTTTTTTTTTTTTTTTTTTTTTTTTTTGGTTTTTGGGCCACGCCCGCCAGTGCTCAGGGGTTACTCCTGGCTGTCTGCTCAGAAATAACTCCTGGCAGGCACGGGGAACCATATGGGACACCGGGATTCGAACCAACCACCTTTGGTCCTGGATCGGCTGCTTGCAAGGCAAACACCGCTGTGCTATCTATCCGGGCCCTAAACAATGGTTTTCAATATAGTTACTAAAGGGGAATCATGCAAATCACTTTACCTATTTTCATCAACCAGTTCTTCTTGTCTGGAATGATCATTTCTAACTATCATTATCATAGTGGTCCCTTTTCTGCCCTAACTGTACTCTCCCACATTTTGTGGCAAGCTTCCTACCATGAACTAGTCCTCCAGGTCCTCATCTCTATTGTCTTTGGGTATTATTACCATCTTCTTTTTTCCACATTACAACATTAAAAGGTCATAGTGAATTTTAGATATGAAGAAGATACAAGTGACTCCTTGACAGTCCAAACACCATGATGAGAGGCGCTCCTCTGGACACACATATGGGCTGTAGTAATATCAGTAAGCACCAAGTCTTATGTATGGGAAAAGCTCCTAAGCCTCAAACTACTTTAAGCACCTCACATCTTTCTAAGAATTTCTGTTTGTTTTAACATTGTTCCCCAAAGTTGAATCATAAATTGTATGTTCTTGTTTTTGGGAAATGTGCAGAATGAGGTTAGTGGGTTTAAAGTAATAATGGCTCTATGCAGTTTTAACCAGAATGGCATTTATGGCCTAAGGTCTTTGCATTCATGGGCTAACGTCTTGGAAATTCACCGTATGACTAAGAAAGGAATCTTCTTGGGCTTAAGAGAAAGTACAGTGGGTAGGGTGCTTGCCTTCTATTCACCTGCACTGAGTTTGATACCCAACACTCCACATGGTTTACTGAATTCCTGAGCACAAAGCCAGGCATATACACCCTGAGATAGGAAGGAAGGAGACAAAGAGAAAGGGAGGGATAGAGTGAGAGAAAGGAAAAGAGGAAGAGAGGAAGGAGGGAGGGAAGGGAGGAAGAGAGGTCGAGAGAGAGGAGGGAAGGAAAAAAGGGAAGGAGGGAGGAAGAGAGAGAGGGAAGAATTGGCACATCATTTTTTTCAGAATTGGGAAAATTTGTAACTATTAAAAATGCAGCTCATTTCCGATATGAGGCATACTTTCTCTATTAAAAGCATGTTAAATTTCAATTCTGATTCAGTAGTAGGACACTCCCTGTCTTGTTTTGGGGGAGGATAGAGTTTTAATAAATGGCCCCTGCAGAGAGAGAGTTAAAATTACCCTCGATGTGCCAGGAACTTCACGTGCCAGGATCTTTTTTAATGCTGTAGAGAATTACTAGTCCTTCTCTCTTCCTTTTAGAGGAGTGAAAACTGGTTGAAGACATTCAAAACCTGATTGGGATCAACAGCCAAATTCCAACACTGGGTTTGCTGCACTTCCAGAATCAACTTCTTTAACACTCCAACATACAACTATTGGCATACAAACATTATGCTTGCATGAGAGAGACAGTTCTAAAATAAACTTTACTTATTACCTCTGTTGGTATTAATCTTTTTAGTCAAGACTTTCTCACATGTACTGAGTTCTTTTTTTTTTTTTTTTTTTTTTTTTTGTGGTTTTTGGGTCACACCCGGCAGTGCTCAGGGGTTATTCCTGGCTCCAGGCTCAGAAATTGCTCTTGGCAGGCACAGGGGACCATATGGGGCACCGGGATTCGAACCGATGACCTCCTGCATGAAAGGCAAATGCCTTACCTCCATGCTATCTCTCCGGCCCCACATGTACTGAGTTCTAAATGTCTGTTCATTTACATAGAAGGCTATTAACCACCCCTAATTTTGAAAAAATCAGCCCCAAAGTGTCTTTCCCATAAATCACAACACACAATAGTCAAAAATGGCTATTCTAGGGGGCAGGAAGGTAGCACAGTGGGTAGGGCATATGCTTTGCACATGGCCTTCCCAGACTTGATCCCTGGCATCCCATGTGATCCACTGAGTCTTCCGGGAGTAATGCTTGAGCACTGCCAGGTATAGCCCAAAAACCAAAAAGAAAATCAAACTATAAACTAACAGACACTGGACTTGTCTGAAAATAATTGTAGGGCCAATTATCTTCACACTGTGTCAAAACACAAGACTCATGAATTGGAGAAAACCTTCGAGGCTAATGTCCATGAAGGTAGAATCAGAGCCTATGCTGAAGGCTGGGAGATGCTTTCTAGCCTAATGACCAAATAATGCCCACTTCAGATCCTTACAGTATGTCTCATTGTAGGGATCTTTGCTCTAAATCCTATCTTAAGAAATACACATGAAGGAGTTACGAAGTAGGGATTAACCACCTGTCAGCTTTGAGCCTTGTCTTATCAAGTTACAGCTTGACTACAATTTTGGAGCTGCAATTAATTTCCAGTTCATTCCCCTGGAGTGTTGTCGTGGGGAAACCAGGCCATTTGTAAAGGTTTCTCAAAAAACTGACAGTGATAAAATTGAAGTGTGTCATACACTTGATTCTGATTTATGACCTGTGAGATACTTGGAAACCAAGATTGGAGCCTCTCACTCAGAGAACAGCAATCAAGTGTGCCCCTCGTGCATGTATGTTTCTGAACATTAAGATAGTTACTGAAAATAGACCGAGGTGCTTATGTCGAAATGGCCATGGCAGTCCTCAGAAGGAGATGTGGTAGTTCTCTCTACTAGGGTGCAGATAAGTGAGACACAGTCAATCCTGTCTATGTGACAAGATCAGGGTAACTTCAATTCTTGTCATTTCAGTGCAGAATTTACATATTCTACATCAGACTTTATCTTTCAGTAAAATAATGGCATATCTGTGTTTTTTTTTTTTTTTTGGTTTTTTTTTTTTTTTTGGTTTTTGGGTCACACCCGGCAGTGCTCAGGGGTTATTCCTGGCTCTAGGCTCAGAAATTGCTCCTGGCAGGTACGGGGGACCATATGGGACGCCAGGATTCGAACCGATGATCTCCTGCATGAAAGGCAAACGCCTTACCTCCATGCTATCTCTCCGGCCCATATCTGTGTTTCTTTTAAGTTTAGAGTTGATCTAAGAGTGAGGAGCCTTACATGGACATTTAGGGTTACAGGTTTAACACCTCGTACCTATACTTCTGTTATTGTCTAAACAAGTTTAAGGGAAAAATAAATCTATTTTAAAAGGCAAGAAGCATGTTTCTTATATACTGAGAGATTAATAACTTAACAAATTATTTCAAGGTTAAGAAAATTGTTGTTTTTTTATTTCTAGTGCCGTGAAGACAATTTCTAGACTGGATGGGTCACTGAACTCAATCATTGGTTTCATTCACTCAACTATGCTGTAATATATTTAACAGATTTAATAATGCCTATAGCCTCTGCTAACTGATGGCATTGAGACACATGTTCTGCCTTCCAAAATGTTTATCATTTTTTCATTATTTCTGCCTTAACAAGTCTAACTAGTATGCCTTCTAACTGCCTCTCCTGCATCCAAGAAATTGTAATACCAGAGATATTTACTAGATATCTTCACTTCCCAAGAGCCAACATTCATGATGCAGGGCAGATGTTATATAGTCACACACACACAGAGACACACAGACACACACACAGACACACACAGAGACACACACACACACACACACACAAAGATCTTTTAAAAGTATGCAGACACACAAACATTGTAAAATATCAGGTTTTTATCATGATCACACACACTGCAGAGGAGGGAGAGAGAGAGAGAGAGTGAGAGAGAGAGAGAGAGAGCAGAGAGAGAGGGCAGAGAGAAAGAGGAGAGAGAGAACATGAATCTAAAAAAAATTGTCCTATAAAGGATCAGATAGCAAATGTTTTTGATTTTGTGGGCTACATACCAGCTTTGTGGTATATGCTTCTTTATTTTGTTTTTCTTTTGTTTTTACAATCCTTTAGAGAGAAAAAACCCTCCTTATTTATAGGACCCTAACAAAACAGACTACTGGCCAAATTTGGTCTGTGGGCAAGGTTTGCTGACTAAAGTCATAGAGCTAACTTCTTGTTCAGATCTTACCATTTATAAAAAAGTAACTGAAGAATGGTGGTTTTCCAGGAAATGGAAAGAGAGAGGAATAGGGAGTTACTGTTCAATAGGTATAAAGTTTCAGTTTCACAACACAGCATTCTAGAGATGGAGGACAATGACGTTTCACCATAATACGTATGTACTTAATATTGAACTGTTCACTTATAAATGGTTATGTGGTGGTTTACACTGTATTATGCTTTACTATAATAAACCATTTTTTTCTTTTGTTTTTTTTTGTTTGTTTGTTTTTGGGCCACACCCAGCAGTGCTCAGGGGTTACTCCTGGCTCTCTGCTCAGAAGTAGCTCCTGGCAGGCACGGGGGACCATATGGGACACTGGGATTCGAACCAACCACCTTTGGTCCTGGATCGGCTGCTTGCAAGGCAAACACCGCTGTGCTATCTCTCTGGGCCCTAATAAACCATTTTTAAAATAACTTGTTTAATTTGTGTTAGTAACAAAAACATACATTCATTTTATAAGTCAAGACTATGAGGCTGAGGGGCCAGAGCGGTGGCGCAAACAGTAGGACATCTGCCTTGCATGCGATGATAACCACGAACCATGGTTCAATCCCCCGGTGTTCCATATGGTCCCCAAGCCAGGGGCGATTTCTTTTTTTTTTTTTTTTTACATGTTGAGAGAAATTTTATCCTCCGCAAATGCAGATGTACCAAAAATATTTCTTCATTTACTAATGAAATTTAAATATTTCCCTGTACATATCCAATGATTGCACTATGTCAATATGGGAATAATGTACTACCATGGGGTCACGTTAGGTTTTTTCTTTTTTTTTAATAAATTATCTTTATTTAAACACTGTGATTACAAATATAATTGTAGTTGTACGATTACAGTCATGTAAAGAACACCCCCCTTCACCAGTGCAGGATTCCCACCACCAATTTCCCAGATCTACCTACTCCCCACCCCACCCACACCTGTACTCAAGACAGGCCTTCTTTTTCCCTCATTCATTCACATTGTTATGATAGTTTTCAGTGTAGTTATTTCTCTAACTGCACTTATCACTCTATGTGGTGAGCTTCATGTCATGAGCTGCACCTACATGGGAAGATGGGGGAAAATAAGGGTTGGGACTGAGGCAGTAAAATATTCGAAATGAGATTTGTAGGGCAGTATCAAGGTCCCAATACAAGATGGATGTTATGGATATATAAAATATATGCATACAATACTATCAATAGGAAAACAAAGAGAAAAAATTCCAGTGACTGTGCCAACATAAACCAGTACTAGAATAGCCTGCCCTCCTCCCAAAGCGCATTCCCATTAGTGTAGGGAGAGGTAGGGGGAAAGCCTGTTGACCCCTATAGAGTCCACCTAGACTGGTGTCCAGGGAAGGCCTGAAGTCCAAGGGAGAAAAAGGGGGATGGCTGGGGGCCTGCCAAGCCTCCCAGCACTCCCTAGGCTAGGGAGAAGGGCTCCGGTATGGGGCCTCCCCAAACCCCATACCTGGCAAGAGCTGGTCTCCAGAATCAAGGACGAAACTGGAAGCCAGATGTCCACACGCCCTCCTCCCCATGCACCTCCCCCCTGGAGTACGGAGGGAGGAGGGAAGCCTGAGGACCACTAAGAGTCCACCTGAACCCACTTCTGGCCATCTGAGCTGGCACCCAGGGAAGGCCTGGAGTCAGGGGAAAAAGACAAGGATGGCTGGGGGCCTGCCAAGCCTCCTAGCACTCCCCAGGCCAGGGAGAAGGGCTCCAGTATGGGGCCACCCCAAACCCCATACCTGGCAAGAGCTGGTCTCCAGAATCAGGGGCAATTTCTGAGCGCATAGCCAGGAGTAACCCCTGAGTGTCACCGGGTATGGCCCAAAAACCAAAAAAAAAACAAAACAAAAATATGAGGCTAAAAGAGCTTGACTATTTTTTTTATGTTTTTTGATGCTAGCAAATGAAATACTGAAACTTGAACATGAGTCTGCTAAGTTTAAAAGATTTAACACTGGCCGGAGAGATAGTGAAGTGATAGGGCGTTTGCCTTAGACACTGAAGGATGGTGGTTCCAATCCCGGCATCCCATATGGTCCCCCGAGCTTGCAGGGAGCGATTTCTGAGCATAGAGCCAGGAGTAACCCCTGAGTGCTGCCGGGTGTGACCCAAAAACCAAAAACTACAACAACAAAAAAGATTTAACACTTCCATGTATGAAACCCTGGTTCAATCCTCAGTAATATCCCCCATATTTGAAAAAACAAAACAAAACACAAAAACACTGCACTCAGCAATGAGATACTGTCTTTGCAATACCTATGTGATACTGGGATTCAAACTGGCTGCATGCAAGACAAGTGCTTTAACCCCTGCACTATCTCTCTCGAAAAAATTCTAATTAGTTGTTGAAGTTTGGTCTCATATAGTCTGAAAAAAAAATAGCTGTGATATCCCCCATTTAGAACAATTCCCTTGGTTCATTGTGTGTTCTCCTCATGAATATGACTTAACTTGAGCCTATGAGACTACATGGAACCTCATCTGCTAGCCTAGCATGGGCAAATGATCTAAATCAGGCCAATTAGAATTCTTCCCTGGAATTTTTTTAACTTACACTAAGGAGTAAGATTCAGATTTAACTTTTGGTCTGGTAAATGAGTAAGTCATCTTTGGTAAGTGAGAAAGTCAACTCAAAAACCTAAAAGATGGGACTAGAGAGATAGCACACTGGTAAGGCGTTTGCCAGGAGCATGGAGCCAGGAGTAACCACTGAGCGCTGCCGGGTGTGACCCCCCTCCCAAAAAAAAAACCATAAATGATGTGTCCTACAGACATACACAGGTGTGTGCAACACCCTGAAAATCCACTTCATCCCAGTTCATCCTGCAGGGGAAAAAATCCACCTATTTAATTAAGACAGAGGAAAGGAGTTTGTGTTACTTGTACCCAAGACTCAGTGCATGAACTGGGGGGGGGGGGGGCAGGCTGACCTGGAAGGATATGGTGCATTACCTCAGCAAAGTAGGCTAAAAGTTACCAGCTCCTTCACTCACCCTAATGTATTCCTTTTCCTTCCTTCACACCTGGAGTTTCTGTATGGGAAACTAGGTTAAAGCTCTTTGCTATCTACCAGGTGTGCTTTAATTCCTTAGCAAGAAGATCTGACGTAACATACTATTTAAGCATTTTTGTTTTTAGACAGCAGTGAATCCCAAAATAAACCAGATAGAATAAGTTCAGAGGAGTCTGTAAAATTCCTTTACAATCTACAAAGTATTTACTCACAGAAACAAGGATGAAAAAGTGACTAGGCTTCAAGCTATTCATTACAAAGAGTTTAAGAGAACTGTCAATTCTGAAGTTTAGGAATATAACCACTTTGTGATTTTCTTTTTACAGCTATAAAGACTTTTTTTTCTTCTTCCTATTAATACAGATACTTGAGCATTACATTGAATATATTATTTGCTAACATAATATTTGGTAACATAAGCTCTAATTTTATAGTTTTTGAATAAAATATGCTTTTTTAGACCTATTAATATTTTCCTTAAATATTTAGAAATCTCGGGACTGGAGAGATAGGTAGGGAGCTTTTCTAATATGTACATAGCCAACCTGAGTTCAACCCAAACATTCCATATGGTCCTCAAAGCATCACCATGTATAAGCCCTGAGCATCACAGGATGTGCCACTCCCAATATTTTAATCTTTTTTTTATTCCTGCTAAATTGTATATTTGTAAGATTTACCTAATTCATGTAAATTTCAAAAGATATCCACATAGAACTTTTAGAACTATTTTTATTTTTATTTTTCTATCTGGAAAAAAAACTTCAAGTCTTCCAAAATTTTAGTCTTTAAAAAAATTTTTTATGGGGGCTGGAGAGATAGCATGGAGATAGGGTGTTTGCCTTGCATGCAGGACAGTGGTTCAAATCCCGGCATCCATATGGTCCCGAGCCTGCCAAGAGTGATTTCTGGGCACAGAGCAAGGAGTAACCCCTGAACGCCACCGGGTGTGACCCAAAAACCAAATAAAATAATAATAGTAGTAGTAGTAGTAATAATAATAATTTTTATGGGGGAGGATGGAAATGGTGGGCATTGGTGGGAATGTTGCACTGGTGAAGGGGGGTGTTATTTTTTGACTGAAATCTAACAACAAACATGTTTGTAATCATGGTGCTAAAATAAAGATATTATTCAAAAATTTTTTGAAATCATAATAGAAAAATAATTTTTATAAAGTTATCCACTGATTTGAAGTTTTGTGGAATATGTGTAGTTAATCACAACTTCCACAGTTTAAGAGAAAGTGAATGAGGGGCCGGGCGGTGGCGCTGGAGGTAAGGTGCCTGCCTTGCCTGCGCTAGCCTAGGACGGACCGCGGTTCGATCCCCCGGCGTCCCATATGGTCCCCCAAGAAGCCAGGAGCAACTTCTGAGCGCATAGCCAGGAGTAACCCCTGAGCGTCACAGGGTGTGACCCAAAAACCAAAAAAAAAAAAAAAAAAAGAGAGAAAGTGAATGAGAGAGAGAGAGAGAGAGAGAGAGAGAGAGAGAGAGAGAGAGAGAGAGAGAGAGAGAGAGAGAGAGAGATGTCTGCCACAAAGGTAGGCAGGGTTGGGGAGAGAAACTGGAGACATTAGTGGTGGGAAATGTTTACTGATGAAGGGTGTTGAACATTGTATTACTGAAACTAAATCATAAGCAATGTTATAATTGTTTATCTCATGGTGATTCAATTAAAGAATTTATAAAAAAAAAATTTAAAAACACTTTAGCCTAGACTACACAGAAACACAGTAAGGAAATAAAAAAATGGCAAAAACATCAGAACTGTATAGTCTATAAAACTGAGCTTAGCTAGGGGAAAGAATACCAATAGTGGGGTTCTTAGGACACTGATAAAGGGAACTCTGGGAAACTATGGTTGCAGGTATGGTGTTGGAACGATGAATTCATGAAACTATCATTAAAGGTTTTATAAGTCACAATACCTCTATAAAAATGGCAAATAAAAATAATTACCTTCAAGCAGAGCACATAATACAAACTAATCTATGAAAATTTGCATCACAAAGAGAATTTAAAGAAGTTTCACTTTTTCCAACTGTCACGTCATTTTTATAATCATTTTCCTATTTTTCCTTATGATTTTTTTTCATATAAAACCAAGTAGTTATTTTCATAAAGTTTAATCATTAAGACCAGAGGAAAAAAAATGTGGCAGACCCGGAACAGACCTGGGTTCAATCCCTGGCATCCCATATGGTCCCCTGAGACTGCCAGGAGCAATTTCTGAACACAGAGCCAGGAGTAATCTCTGAGGGCCGCTGGGTGTGGCCCAAAAACAAAAACAAAAAAGACCAGAGAAATAATGCAGTGGGTAAGATGGTTAGTTCAATACCCAGCACTGCATATGGTACCTTGAGCATCAATCAGCAGGAGCACCCAGAGTATACAGCCGAAGTAAGCCCTAAGAACCAGCAGGTGTGGCTCAAATCCCCAATATATGCAAACGTTAGTCATTAGCTATAGGGAAAATGAATAGTTTACCTTTGTGACAAATTCAAATAAATAGTAATGTATAAGTAGAGTATTTGGAAAAGCTTTTTTATGTATCAGAGGTCTATTTTAAGACCATCTTTGAAAAGAAGTTAAATAGTAATTACTTCCTAATCAAAATAAATAAAAGCAAGTTTACATCCTATATTTTCTATTTTTGAGAACAATTATGAAAAGTTGTTTTATAATACACTGTACACATTTTAATATTTTTAAAACTTTATTTAAACACTGTGGTTTAAAGGTTTTTCATAATACACTCTAAGTTTTATTTTCACAGTTAAAAAGTTGTTCATGATTGAGTTTCAGTCATACAATATACAACCTTCACTAGTGAACATTTCTCGCCACCAAGATACCCAGTTTTCCTCCTACCCTCCTCCTGCCCCTCCTCTCTCCCTTTTATTTTCCTTTAGACATCCTGGTTTGCAATATTGCTTTTATGGGGTACCATGCATATCATTTATTTCCTTTAAGCACTCAGTTCAAAAACAATATAAATATCCTTCAAAAAACTAGAAAATGGGGCCAGAGAGATAGCACAGTAGTAGGGTGTTTGTCTTGCACACAGCCCATCCAGGAGCATTGATGGTTCAATCCCAGCATCCCATATGCTGGGAGCCTTCTAGGAGTGACTTCTGTGCACAGAGCCAGGAGTAACCCTTGAGCACTGGCGGGTAGGACCCAAAAACCAAAAACAAAAACAAAACAAAACAAAACAAAAAAACACCCTAGAAATTGAGCTTCCATACCACTCCTAGGAATATAACCTAGGAGTTCAAAAACACAATGCAGAAAAGTCCTCTGCATCCTTACCTTAATTGCTGCACTATTCATAATAGCCAGAATCTGGAAACAACCCAAGTGCCTGAGAACAAATGACTGGCTAAAAAAAAAAAAAATCTGTGGTACATATACACAATAGAATATTACACAGCTATTAGGCAAAATGAAATCATGAAATTTTCTTACACATGGATGGATATGGAGAGTATTATGCTGAGCAAAATGAGTCAAGGGAGTGGAGTAGACAGAATGATCGTACTCATTTGTGGGTGATATATATATATATATATATAAAAGAGCATGGCAGTGATATCCATAGACAATAGAAATGAGGCCAGGGAGACCGGAGTGATAGAACAGCAGTAGAGCATTTGCCTTGTACGCGGCTGACCCAGTACTGGCCTGGGTTCAATCCCTGGCATCCCATAAGGTCCCCCAAACCAGGAGCGATTTCTGAGTACATAGCCAGGAGTAACCCCTCAGCGTCACCGGGTGTGACCCAAAAACCAAAAGAAAATAAAGAGGGCCAGAAGGATGAGCCCATGGTAGGAAACTTTTCATCACCAATATTTAAAGAAAGAAAAAAGATCTTGGCCACTAAGATAGTACAACAGATAATGGCATTTGCCTTGCACACTTCCAACCTGGGTTCTATCTCTGGCATTCCTTATGGTCCCCCTAAGTCCTCCAGGAGTAATCACTGAGAAACCCTCACAAAAATAATAAATAAATAAATATCTTACCGCCAGGCACACAGGTTAATTCAAAGTCAATCTGAGCATTTCTAAATTAGCAGCAGATTTTAGAGAAAACTGCCACTCCAGGCCTTATCAGAACCCTCCTGGATGAAAGGGTTCTCTTTTCATCCCACCCCCACTATAAGCTCCAAGAGAGCAAGCAGTGAAACCAGTATTTTCAGTGCCTGACACTGTATAGTAATCCAAATAAATTTGTTGAATAAATAAGGGACTCAATAAAGTAATAAATCTAATTGCATGTCTTACTTTCAGTGCTGATGAAGAGCTCAACTAAAATTTTCTGAGAAAATGTCAAGGATGAGAATAAAAGCTCTTCCTTAAATTCACCCCAATTCGGCAATTACGGAGAGCATGTTTTCAATTTTCACCCTTACATTCAACTTAATTTTCTTATCTGAGGGCACAGAATTCTTGTAGCTACTGACAAAGACAAAGACCACAGAACCCTCATTCCAAGGAAGTCTCAGACTGAAGTATTATCATCTGCAGACCAAACTGTGATGCCATCTACCTATTACCCGAGGTTTATCTTTAGCAAGGCTGTCAAAGAGTTGGGGCTGAAGTGATAGCACAGCGAGTAGGATGTTTGCCTTGCACACAGTTGACCCAAGTTCAATCCTCAGCATTCTATATGGTCCCTTGAGTACTGCCATGAATGATTCCTGAGTATAGAGTCAGGAATAACCCCTGAGCACTGTCAGGTGCGTCCCAAAGACCAAAAAAAAAAAAAAAAAGATTGCATATGTACTCATTTAACAGATATTATCACAATTTAAGGGCTAGGATGTAGTTCAGCAATAGATTATTTGCCTCGCAAGAGTGGGTTTGATCCCCAAAACTACATACATAGACACATAAATATATATGTGTATATATCTACAAAGATATAAATATCATATTTTTCGGCATATAAGACAACTTTTATTGTATGTTTGTTTGTTTATTTGTTTTTTGGGTCACACCTGGCAGTGCTCAGGGTATACTCCTGGCTCCACGCTCAGAATTCACTCCTGGCAGGGTCAGGGGACCATATGGGATGCCGGAACTAGAACCACCGTCCTTCTGCATGCAAGGCAAAAGCTCTACCTCCATGCTATCTCTCTGGCCCATAAGACGACTTTTTAACACATGAAAAACTTCTTAAAAATTAGGGGTCAGGGTCGGAGCGGTGGCACAAGCGGTAAGACGTCTGCCTTGTGTGCAGTAGCCTAGGATGAACCTTGGTTCGATTCCCCGGCGTCCCATATGGTGCCCCAAGCCAGGAGCGATTTCTGACTGCATAGCCAGTACTTAAGAAATGCGAACATGGGCCCGGAGAGATAGCACAGCGGCGTTTGCCTTGCAAGCAGCCGATCCAGGACCAAAGGTGGTTGGTTCGAATCCCGGTGTCCCATATGGTCCCCCGTGCCTGCCAGGAGCTATTTCTGAGCAGACAGCCAGGAGTAACCCCTGAGCATCGCCGGGTGTGACCCAAAAAAAAAAAAAAAAAAAAAGAAGATCATACACTATGACCAAGTAGGTTTCATCCCAGGAATGCAAGGATGGTTTAACATCCGTAAATCTATCAACATAATACAAAACATCAACAACAAGAAAAATAAAAATCACATGATCATATCAATAGATGCAGAGAAAGCATTGGATAAAGTCCAACACCTATTCTTGATCAAAACTCTCAACAAGATGGGAATGAAAGGAATCTTTCTCAATCTAGTTGAAGCCATCTACCACAAGCCAACGGCAAATATTATCCTCAATGGAGAAAAAAATAAAGCCTTTCCTCTAAATTCTGGTACAAGACAAGGCTGTCCGCTCTCACCACTCCTCTTCAACATAGTACTGGAAGTACTTGCTATAGCAATCAGGCAAAAAAAAAGATATCAAGGGAATCCAGATAGGAAAGGAAGAAGTCAACCTCTCACTGTTTGCAGATGACATGATACTCTACTTAGAAAACCCTAAAGACTCTACCAAAAAGTTTCTAGAAACAATGAATGCATATAGCAGGGTGGCAGGCTACAAAATTAACACACAGAAATCAATGGCCTTTTTATACACCAATAATGATAGGGAAGAGATGGACATTAAGAAGGCAATTCCCGGGCCCGGAGAGATAGCACAGCGGTGTTTGCCCTGCAAGCAGCCGATCCAGGACCTAAGGTGGTTGGTTCGAATCCTGGTGTCCCATATGGTCCCCCGTGCCTGCCAGGAGCTATTTCTGAGCAGACAGCCAGGAGTAACCCCTGAGCACCGCCGGGTGTGGCCCAAAAACCAAAAAAAAAAAAAAAAAAAAAAAAAGAAGGCAATCCCATTCACATTAGTGCCACACAAACTCAAATATCTTGGAGTTAACTTGACCAAAGACGTGAAGGACCGATACAAAGAAAACTATAAAGCCCTGCTCCAAGAAATAAGAGAGGACACACAGAAATAGAAACACATACTCTGCTCATGGATTGGCAAGATTAACATCATTAAAATGGCAATAATCCCCAAAGCATTATACAGATTTAATGCGATCCCTCTAAAGACATCCATGGCATTCTTCAAAGAAGTGGATCAAACACTTATAAAGTTCATCTGGAACAATAAACACCCTTGAATAGCTAAAGCACTCCTAGGGAAAAGGAGTATGGGAGGCATTACTTTCCCCAATTTTAAACTGTACTACAGCATGATATTAGAATAAAGACAGACCCTCAGATCAGTGGAATAGGCTTGAGTTCTCAGAGAACATTCCCCAGACATATAAACACCTAATTTTTGACAAAGGAGCAAGCAATCCTAAGTGGAGCAGGGAAAACCTCTTCAACAAGTGGTGCTGGCAGAACTGGTTAGCCACTTGCAAAAAAGCGAACATAGACCCCCAGTTAACACCATGTACGAAGGTAAAATCCAAATGAATTAAAGACCTTGATATCAGACCTGATACCATAAGGTATATAGAACAACACGTAGGTAAAACACTCCATGACATTGAGAGTAAAGGCATCTTCAAGTAAGAAACTGCACTTTCCAAACAAGTGGAAGCAGAGATAAACAGATAGGAATTAAGCTGAGAAGCTTCTGCACCTCAAAAGAAATAGTGCCCAGGGTACAAGAGCCACCCACTGAGTGGGAGAAACTATTCACCCAATACCCATCAGATAAGGAGCTAATATCCAAAATACACAGGGCACTTACAGAACTTTACAAGAAAAAAACATCTAATCCCATCAAAAAATGGGGAGAAGAAATGAACAGACACTTTGACTAAGAAATACAAATGGCCGGCCCCATACCAGAACCTTTCTCCCTAGCCTGGGGAGTGCTGGGAGGCTTGGCAGGCCCCCAGCCATCCTTGTCTTTTTCCCCTGACTCCAGGCCTTCCCTGGGTGCCAGCTCAGATGGCCAGAAGTGGGTTCAAGTGGACTCTTAGTGGTCCTCAGGTTCCCCCCTCCCTCCGTATTCCAGGGCGGAGGTGCATGGGGAGGAGGGCGGGCAAACATCTGGCTTCTGATTTCGTCCTTGATTCTGGAGACCAGCTCTTGCCAGGTATAGGGTTTTTCTCCCCTGGACTTCAGTCTTTCCCTGGACACTGGTCTAGGTAGACCCTATAGGGGTCAACAGGCTTTCCCCCTACCTCTCCCTACACTAATGGGAATGCGCTCTGGGAGGAGGGCAGGCTGTTCTAGCACTGGTTTATATTGGGACAGTCAGTGGAAAGTTTTTCTCTTTTTTTTCATATTGATATTATTGTGTGCATATATTCTATATATCCATAATATCCATCTTGTATTGGGACCTTGATACTGCCCTAGAAAGCTCATTTCGAATATTTTACTGCCTCAGTCCCAACCCTTACTTCCCCCCATCCTCCCATGTAGGTGCAGCTAATGACATGAAGCTCACCACATAGAGTGATAAGTGCAGTTAGAGAAATAACTACACTGAAAACTATCATAACAATGTGAATGAATGAGGGAAAAAGAAAGCCTGTCTCGAGTACAGGTGTGGGTGGGGTGGGGAGTAGGTAGATCTGGGAAATTGGTGGTGGGAATTCTGCACTGGTGAAGGGGGGTGTTCTTTACATGACTGTAATCATACAAGTACAATTATATTTGTAATCACGGTGTTTAAATAAAGATAATTAAAATTTAAATAAAGATAATTAAAAAAAAGAAATACAAATGGCTAAAAGGCACATGAAAAAATGCTCCTCATCACTAATCATGAGGGAGATGCAAATCAAAACAACGATGAGATACCATCTCATACAACAGAGATTGGCACACATCACAAAGAACGAGAACAATCAATGCTGGCAGGGATGTGGAGAGAAAGTAACTCTTATCCACTGCTGGTGGGAATGCCGTCTAGTCCAACCTCTATGGAAAGCGATATGGAGATTCCTCCAAAAACTGGAAATTGAACTCCCATTCAACCCAGCTATTCCATTCCTAGGGATATACCCTAGGAACACAAGAATACAATACAAAATTCCCTTCCTCACACCTTTATTTATTGCAGCACTATTCACAATAGCCAGACTCTGGAAACAACCAAGATGCCCTTCAACAGATGAATGGTAAAGAAACTGTGGTACATATACACAATGAAGTATTATGCAGCCGTCAGGAGAGATGAAGTCATGAATGTACATGGAATGTACATGGAATCTCTCATGCTGAGTGAAATAAGTCAGAGGGAGAGAGATAGACACAGTATAGTCTCACTCATCTATGGGTTTTAAGAAAAATAAAAGTCATTTTTGCAACAATCCTGAGACAATGAGAGGAGGGCTGGAACTTCCAGCTCACTTCGTGAAACTCACCACAAAAAGTGGTGAGTGCAGTTATAGAAATAACTACACTGAGAACTTCCATAACCATGTGAATGAATGAGGGAACTGGAAAGTGTGTCTAGAGTACAGGTGGGTTGGGGTGTGGTGAGATGGAGGGAGATTTGGGACACTGGTGGTGGGAATGTTGCACTGGTGAAGGGGGGTGTTCTTTACATGACTGAAACCTAATCACAATCATATTTGTAATCAAGATGTTTAAAAAAAAAAGAGAGATCACAGCCCGGAGAGATAGCACACCGGCATTTGCCTTGCAAGCAGCCAATCCAGGACCAAAGGTGGTTGGTTTGAATCCCAGTGTCCCATATGGTCCCCCATGCCTGCCAGGAGCTATTTCTGAGCAGACAGCCAGGAGTAACCCCTTAGCACCGCCGGGTGTGACCCAAAAACCAAAAAAAAAAGAAAAGAAAAGAAAAGAAAGATCACTCCTGACAGGCTCAGGGGACCATATGGGATGATGGGAATTGAACCTGGGTCTGTCCGCATGCAAGGCAAATACACTACCACAGTGCTATCTTTCTGGCCTTCTTTTTTACTTATCTTCATGCTAAAATCTAATTGAATAATTAGTGAGTGGGTGGGAGAGAAAAGATAAAGTGCAAGTACTAAAAGCTAAAAATAGATTGAGTAAGAGCTGCTATTAATCAGAAATACACAGGTGCAAACAAAATCAGAGTATCTGGTCACATCAGAAGCATTCTTGAAAGATGCCATAAATAGATCTACAAAGTGTCAGACACGCCATGATGGTCCCAAAAGCACTTAAGGCCATCTCATGAGCAGCCCACAGCTCTTACTCCACTATCCTGGCTTGAATGTTCTACTGTTCGAACTTACCAGAGCACGTAGGAATTACTCACCTCTTTGTATGTGATCATGATCATCACAACTGTGATTCAATAGTCACAGAACGGTTTGGATCACAGCAATCACAAACAGCTACTGATTTTATACTACCTTCTTGAGATAGAGATAACCTTCCCGTTTTAAATTATAAATATCACAGTTAAATGCCTTCCTTTTTTAAGAAGTGTGTAAAGCAGAAAGATCATAGGCTTTCCAGTCAGAAAGACATTAAACAGATATAAAATTTGTCATATCGCTCTTTGCAGGAGAGGAGCTGCACTTGGGGGATTACTCTTTGCTCTGTGCTCAGATTTACTCCTGAATGGATCAGGGTACCATATGGGATGCAGAGGATTGAGTCCCAGTTGATCCCATGCAAAGCACATGGCCTTACCCAATGTACTGGCTTGTCAGGTTTCTTGTTGTTGGTCTTGGAAGAAAGATAATCTCCCTGAACTACAACATAAAGATAATCTGCCTGAAGCTACAACTATTGCCTTGAGGGCCGTTAAAAGATGGGCAACTAGACTAGTCAACATGGGCTCTATTTTCCATGACAGGAATCTTTCCTTGTTAAAAGTTTTAACAAATGCTTTTCCCTATTCCGCCTTCATTTGGACATGAGGTTGTGGTATTTACAGACTTGGCTGTGGAGCTACAAGGTTTACATTCCTTTAGATATCGTGTTCATCGGGGTGACATGCTTAGCTGAAAACACAAGTACTCATTTGTACTCAACGTACATATCTATGCTCACTGGGGATTATTGCAGCACTCAGACACTTTTGCCAGGGACACACTTCCTAGCTGTGATATTTTCACATCTTTTTACTTGCAATGATCCAAAGGGGATCACACCTCTTTTTGTAGTGCTTACACCTGACTGTGGTGGAACTTGAAATAAGCTCATGGCACCATGAATGACAGATAGCAGAGCTGCCTGGTTTAAGCAGCATCACTGTGATGATGGTACTTATTCTATATGAGATACCAGATACTCATGCCTATATGCTTGCAAGGTAGGCACTCTAAGCCACTGTGCGATCACTCGGATTGTTTGATGCCTCCCCTTAACCCAACTTATCCACACAGTGCTAACACAGGATCTCATAGTGTTTTCATTTTTTTTAAAGGTAAATATCATCAATCTATTGATCTTTGTGTGCTTAATAAAAGCTAAACTCAACTAATACCCCCTTTTATGGGGAAAGATTCACTTGGCATCAAATTATGCACTCCAAAGCCAACAATATATATATTTATTTTTTTGGTTTTTGAGTCACACCTGGCAGCACTCAGGAGTTACTCCTGGCTCTATGCTCAGAAATCACTTCTGGCAGACTCAGGGAACCATATGGGATGCCGGGATTCAAACCACCGACCCTATGCATGCAAGGCCTACCTCCATGTTATCTCTCTGGCCCCCAACAATAATTTTTATATTACTGAAACACTAGTCCAAGTAAGAGAGGCCCCTTTTCCAGGGGTTACTGAAATTTAAAGACAACTTGGAGAAACATCCTTAGTAAAGAAACTAATATTAGTGCTACAATCACTCAAAATCAGTTAAAAGCATTATGATAAACAGACCCTCTCTCTGGATCTGGTGTTAAAATAGGGAGAAACCTCTAATACACAGTCCTAAAGCCTCACCACTCTAAGGAGTGTTCCTAAGAGCAACAAGGCAATATGGAGAGATCAAAATGTTCTCAAACATGTCTCATAAGGGGAGAAGAGAACTGGTATAGATAATTATACTGCCTCCTAACACAGGGAGATTAGACAAGCACCTAATCTTCTGCAGCAGACTGGTTAATTTTGTTTGTTTTTGTACGTGTATTGTTTTCCTTTGCTAAGATTTAAAGACTCAGAGAATTCTAGAGTAGACTATGTTAAAGATGAACTCACTTTACAATCTCACTTTAACCCTGAGAAATCCCGTGCCATTAGAAGAAAGGGTCAGAGAACTGAGTACAAACAAAACCAGAGGAGAACCCCACAGCGGGTCCCCTGTACCAGTCACATTCACTCAAGTGTCCTCAAACAACTGAATCTCCCTGCCTACCAAAGTAGCTTTTCTCTAAACCTTGCATGGCCTTGATTGTAGGCTAGATGCATGTTTTGCATGTAGGAGGCCACAGTTCAATTTGCTCCGTTTCTTGAATATGACTGTGAACGACCCCAAGCACAGAGTCAGGAGTAGACTGTGATGCTTGCTAGATGCAGCCTCACACCTCCCTCAAAACACTCAAATACACAAAGCTGGGAGGTAGAGATAGTATAGCACTTAGGATACTTGTCTTGTACATAAAGCCAATCTGGGTCTAATTACTGGCACTCTGTATATTACCTCTTGCCTCAGAAAGATTAAGCACAGAGCCAGGAGTAACTCCTAAGCATTGCCATAAATAGAGAGAGAGAGAGAGAGAGAGAGAGAGAGAGAGAGAGAGAGAGAGAGAGAGAGAGAGAGAGAGAGAGAGAGAATCTGTAGTTTATTTGAAGTCACCTCTTTTTCCAAGATTTTGAGGGTAAGGTAGATAGTGTTCAGGGGATATTCCTGGCTCGGTTCTCAGGGGTCACTTATGGCAGTGCTGAGGATTAAACCCAAGCCTCTCTAATCCAATGCATATAGCCCAACCCAATGAGCTATCTCTCCAGACCTTGACATTTTCATTGTAATAAAATATGCAGAACACGGAAAACCCCATTGGAAGTGCAAGTTCTTTAGTATCAAAGTTGCTGTGGTGTGCAGTCACTACTATCATCTTCAGCCTTTTGCATTGCCCCAAACTGAATATCCTCAGCTCTAAACTGTAAATGCTGATTCACTAGATCCCTTCACCCCAAGCCCTGGCAGCCACCTTTCTGCTTTCTCTCTCCAGATACCTTATGTAGGTGGAATCATGTAGTACTTCACTTATTGTGACTTGCTTTTTTTTTTTTTTTTTGGTTTTTTTGGTTTTTGGGTCACACCCGGCGGTGCTCAGGGGTTACTCCTGGCTGTCTGCTCAGAAATAGCTCCTGGCAGGCACGGGGACACCGGGATTCGAACCAGCCACCTTTGGTCCTGGATCGTCTGCTTGCAAGGCAAACGCTGCTGTGCTATCTCTCCGGGCCCGTGACTTGCTTTTTAATTTCACTTAGTAGAATGTTCTCAACTTAGTATAACTCATCCTCCACTTAGTATAATGTTCTTGGCTGTGGAGCTCACCAAGGTTTGCACTCATTTAGATGCTTAGCTGAGGCACACAAATACTAGAATGTGTAGTAGAGTGTGTCAGAATGCATCCATGTCCTTTGAGGAATTATTCCCAGCCCCTGGGTCTCTCTAAATATATATTTCCACAGGAAGGAGAGAGTGGTCTAGAGATAATAATAAATAAAGTCTATGGATTCTGTGAGTTCTATGAATCTGTGGAAAAACTTACATAGAAGATTACTATTTTTTTTTTGTTTTGGGTTTTTTGTTTTGTTTTGTTTTGGGGTCACACCCGATGATGCTCAGGGGTTACTCCTGGCTATGTGCTCAGAAATCGCTCCTGACTTGGGGGACCATATGGGATGCCAGGGGATCAGTTAAATGCGTACAAGGTAAATGCCCCTACCACTTGCGCCACCACTCCAGCCCCAAAAGATTACTATGTTATTTTTATCATTTTCTGTTTTCCTTCTTTTCTGTCTGAATTAACAAGCATACTAAAATTTAAATAACACTTTCCGTTAAATTGTTTAGTGTATTCTTGAGATAAGATTTCCAAAGGCAGGCCCGGAGAGATAGCACAGCGGTGTTTGCCTTGTGCAAGCAGCCGATCCAGGACCAAAGGTGGTTGGTTTGAATCCCGGTGTCCCATATGGTCCCCCGTGCCTGCCAGGAGCTATTTCTGAGCAGAGAGCCAGGAGTAACCCCTGACCACCACCGGGTGTGGCCCAAAAACCAAAAAAAAAAAAAAAAAGATTTCCAAAGGCAATGAAAACCTGAGGTAAGGAAAAGAAATCACTGAGACGAACTGAATATTACAAGCAATCCATGTACATGGAGCCAGTATCGAGCAGATACTGAAAAACTTACTGTGACACTTTTGTCCCAACAATATTGAGCAATATACTTTTCCCAAGACCCTTAACTAAGTGTATACTGAGTCAAACTGTGGACCAGGATCCTGCCTAGATCCAGGCTCTAGAAACTTTCCAAACCCCTTCATTCCTCAGCCCTTCCAATGCCTCAGACTTCGCACAGTAATCCAGGGATTCACAGTCTAAGACACACACTAACCCAGCAGCCAGATTCTTACTGCATGGGTACCCATTATAATGGAAGTCTTCTCATGCAAATGAAAAGGGCAGATGCAGAGAGAAGTCCTCCTTTCTGCTTCACAAAATAATACCAGAACTAAAAGGTATTATTGGTATCCTAGACTGAGCACAATGATCTGTGCCAAACCGTTCAACCTTGACAATATTTGTGAGGTAAGTGTGTCCAAGTTTAAAAAAAGGGAAATTCTGGGGTTGGAGAGATAGCATGGAGGTAAGGCGTTTGCCTTTCATGCAGAAAGTCATTGATTCGAATTCCAGCATCCCCTATGGTCCCCTGAGCCTGCCAGGAGCGATTTCTGAGCGTAGAGCCAGGAGGAAACTCTGAGTGCTGCTGGGTGTGACCCCTCCCCACAAAAAAGGGGAAATTCCAATAAGTGGCCTGCCTGAAGCTGTGGGGTTGGGTAAAGAGCACAGTCGGTCTGGACGGCCTCTTCTGGTCCAAAGTTAAGTGTTCCTTCCACCACACCATTTGCCCACACTCTCTTACAAATCTATGCCAATTTGGTCATCCCAAAGAGAATGTCTAAAGTGCCTTTCTTTAAAAACATTGTTGAAAGATTTAATAACCAATGTATACCATTTTGGTGAAGAATGGTATACACCGTTCATATTTATTCTCTTTACCTCTGCTGAACGGCAGAACTCTGAGGAACTAAGTGAAGAAGAGAAAATATGTCAGTACTTCACTGAAAACTGCTTCTCAGGGATAGAAACCCCATACCATCCCCATTTCCAATAGCTGCAGACCTAAGTACAGTCCAGGCTTTTATCCACTTGCAGGCTTACTACTGAGAAGTCTACTGGGCTGGAAAGGTAATATTTCAGGCTTCCTTCCAACCTTTTTTTTTTTTTTTTTTTTTTTTTGGTTTTTGGGCCACACCCTGCAGTGCTCAGAGGTTACTCTTGGCTGTCTGCTCAGAAATAGCTCCTGGCAGGCTCTGGGGACCATATGGGACACCAGGATTCGAACCAACCACCTTTGGTCCTGTATCGGCTGCTTTCAAGGCAAACGCTGCTGTGCTAGCTGTGCTATCTCTCCGGGCCCCCAACCTTTTTTTTTTTAAGTCACACCCAGCAGTGTTCAGGGTTTACTCCTGGCTCTATGCTCAGAAATCACTCCTGGCAGGCACAAGAGACCATATGGAATGCCGGGATTCGAACCACCGTTGGTCCTGCGTCTGCCTGGGTTTGCTTTCAAGGCAAATGCAAAAGTGGTAACCGGGATTCGAACCACCGTTGGTCCTGCGTCTGCCTGGGTTTGCTTTCAAGGCAAATGCAAAAGTGGTAACTGTGCTATCTCTCTGATCCCTTCCTTCCACTCTTTAAGAGAGAGAACATTCTTTACCATCCCACATTCTAAGTGGGAAAGCTAAAGGTGCTAATTAATTTTTATCATGTAATAATTTCCTGTGACCGGGGCTGGAATGACAGGACAGCGGGTAGGACATTTGGCTTGCATGCGACCAACGCAGGTATAATCCGCAGCATTCTATATGTCCGTCGAGCCTGCCAGGAGTGATTCTGAGCACCAGAACCTAGAGTAACTCCTGAGTGCAGCTGGGTGTGACCCTCCCCAAAAATAATAATTTCTTATGACCAAACGCATTTTTCTACATGATCAGCACCTGGAAGTGCTGTGTGGTGCACTCCACGGATACTGAATTTCCTAAATTCTAGCATCACTTACACTAGTTTAAATGACAGTAGAGGTTTCCAACTAGTTTATTACTGGTTTTGTGATGTCACTGGTTCTATTTATGATTAAGTTGATATCAAAGCTTCTATCAGGAAGTTAACATCTAAATATGGCATTGTTCACATGGGAAACTATCACACTGAATTTCCAACACCTATGTTATGGGACAGTTTTTATTCATGCAATGCTCTAGGGATGGTCTGCTCAATAAAATCCGAACCAAGGAAAATATAGCTCTAAGTTTTTCTTTATACAACTTTTACGAGAAATACGCATTATTTTGAGCTTGTGTTTTGAGCAAGGTACAGAGGATAATGAGGAGGTTCTAATAGGTTTCACACTGGGTCCTAACTCCATTTCATACCAAAGTCACCTGAAAATGAGCTATGTGAAGCCCTACTACATATCCAATGAGTCAGAATTTCTGGGAGTGGGCTCAGTTACTAATTTTTTTTTTTTTAGAATTTCCCCTAGTCACCAATGCTTCTGGATTCAGAACAGCTACCCTATACCAGTGACTTAAACTTGAGAATGCATCAGAATCATCTAAAGAGCTTGTTAAAATACAGCTTGTTGTGTTCCCCTCAGGAATTTCTGATTCAAGCAAGGTTTGGGATAGAGTTAAAACTAAAAATTTTGTTTTATTTTGTGGCCACACCCAGTGATGGTCAGGGGACTATATGTGGTGCTAGGGACTAAACCCAAGTTAGCCACACACAGGCAGATGCCTTACCTGATGTATAATTATTTCAGCGTCAACCCTACGGTTATTTTGTTTGTTTGTTTGTTTGTTTGTTTGTTATTTCCTTTGAAACCACATTCAATGATGTTCAGGGATTATTCCTGGCTCTGTACTCAGAAATTACTCCTTGCATTGCCCAGGGGGCCATATATGGTGCCAGGAATCAAAGTTGGCCAGGTGCAAGGCAAAAGCCCTATTGCTGTGCTATGGCTCCTGCCCCTACAAACTTACCTTTCTACCAAGTTGGGTGATAATAGATGGTTGAGGGCCACAGTGAAACTTTCCACCCTCTACCAAGTCCAAAATGGTGAAACTTCACCCGGGAGTGCTGAAACAATGTGATGTACTTAAAAGCCTTTCAGCTCAGTGCTTGGTGTTCATTCCCAAGAGTGATCAAGGGACTATGCGGTATCAGGGCTCAAACCTGGGCCTCTAGAGTGTAGCATGTACCCCAGTTCTTTTAGCTAGCTGCCCTTCTCCAAATAGTAGATCTTCTGCTTAGCTATCAATTAAAACTAGTTAATTTGGTATATCAGAATGAACTATTCCTTGAGATTTTAAGAAAAATTTTACTGATTTTATTTGGGATCAAATCAAGTGATTCAATTTGACCTCTGGTAAGCACTTCCCAGGTAATAATGTCCAGGCACAGCTAATGAGTAATGGCTCCTCCTACTCAAGGGACGGGAACAGACCACTGATGGGATCACCATGCACAGAAATAACAGAATCAGATGGAGATTAACCAAGTTAATTCCAAAAAGAGAGACCCTGGGCCCGGAGAGATAGCACAGCGGCGTTTGCCTTGCAAACGGCCGATCCAGGACCAAAGGTGGTTGGTTCGAATCCCCGGTGTCCCACATGGTCCCCCGTGCCTGCCAGGAGTTATTTCTGAGCAGACAGCCAGTAATAACCCCTGAGCAATGCCGGGTGTGACCCAAAAACCAAATAAATAAATAAATAAATAAATAAATAAATAAATAAATAAATAAATAAATAAATAAATAAATAAAAATAAAAAAAGAAAGACCCCCAAATCAAAGTACAATTGATTATTATGTCTTCTTGGTAAGTTCATAAATAAAATACTGTTGACCTATTTTCTATCACATTAAACTGTGATGATTCTAATAAGAATTGCTTCTCTTGGGCCCGGAGAGATAGCACAGGGCGTTTGCCTTGCAAGTAGTCAATCCAGGACCAAAGGTGGTTGGTTCGAATTCAGGTGTCCCATATGGTCCCCCGTGCCTGCCAGGAGCTATTTCTGAGCAGACAGCCAGGAGTAACCCCTGAGCAACGCCGGGTGTGGCCCAAAAAACAAAAAACAAAAAACAAAAAAAAAAAAAGAATTGCTTCTCTTAGGATAAAAAGATAGCCCAGAGAGATCTTGCATTGCACGCTGCAGACATGCATTCAATCTTCGGTATCGCATATGATCCCCCAAGCCCTAAGAGGAGTGATCCCTGAGTTCAGAACCAGGAGTAAATCCTGAACACTACCAGGTATGAGAAGAATGGAAGGAGGGGGATGGGGGGAATTATTGCTTTTCTTTCCTGTCAATTAACTAATATTTCATTGCCATGACTAAAATCAAGCTTTCTCTTTTGAATGGACAGACTATGACTATTTCATGTGATAATGGCCAGTAGCCTTAATTCTCCCAAGTATCACAATGTTTGCAGCACTAAGGGCATCAGAAACCTGAAATGAATCAAGACTAGGACAGTGAACAATAAAGTAATACAAAAACTGTTATAGGATAGTGAGTAGGAACTTGCTATACATCTTCCTTAAAAGGGGAAGAAATGGGACCAGAGCAATAGTACAGTAGTAGGGCACTTGCCTTGCATGTGGCTGACCCAGGCTCCATTCTGGGCATTCCATATGATCTCCTGTATTCCACCAGGAGTAATTCCTAAGTGCAAAGCCAGGAGTAAGCACTGGATGTGGCCAAAAATTAAGACAAAAAAGAGGAAGAGGGGAAAAATCTTTTTATTCCACACAAAAAGATCATTAAGAAAGAAGATAAGCAGGGCCAGAGAGATAGCATGGAGGTAGGGCATTTGCCTTGCATGCAGAAGGACGGTGGTTCGAATCCTGGCATCCCATATGGTCCCCCGAGCCTGCCAGAAGTGATTTCTGAGCGTAGAGCCAGGAGTAACCCCTGAGCACTGCCAGGTGTGATCCAAAAACCAAAAGGAAAAGAAAAGAAGAAAAGAAAAGAAAAGAAAAGAAAAGAAAAGAAAAGAAAAGAAAAGAAAAGAAAAGAAAAGAAAAGAAAAGAAAAGAAAAGAAAAGAAAAGAAAAGAAGAAATGATCACTCTGTACAAGAACTGGAACTGGGGGGGCCGGGTAGGTGGCGCTGGAGGTAAGGTGTCTAGCTTGCAAGCGCTAGCCAAGGAAGGATCGCGGTTCGATCCCCCGGCGTCCCATATGGTCCCCCCAAGCCAGGGGCGATTTCTGAGCACATAGCCAGGAGTAACCCCTGAGCGTCAAACGGGTGTGGCCCAAAAACCAAAAAAAAAAAAAAAAGAACTGGAACTGGGGTGCTGAAAGGAGATAAAGTGATACGCATCATACCCTTTCTGTAACAGTATTGCAAGCCATAGTGTCTAAAAGGGGGAGGGAGGGAGAGAGAGAGAGAGAGAGAGAGAGAGAGAGAGAGAGAGAGAGAGAGAGAGAGAGAGAGAGAGAACTGTCTGCCAGAGTGATAGCACAGCAGGTAGGGCGTTTGCCTGGTATGCAGCTGACCCAGGTTTGATCTCAGCATCCCAGATAATCCCCCAAGCACTGCCAGGAGTAATTCCTGAATTCAAAGCCAGGAGTAAACCCTGAGCATCACTTGGTGTGGCCTAAATGATCTCCCCCAATAAAAAAGAACAACGAAGAAGAAAAAGGTTTACCAGAGACAGGCAGAGGAGAAAATCTGGGAACATTGGTGGAAGGAAACGTGCACTGGTAAAGGGATGAGTGTCGGACATTGTATAACTGAAACTTGGTCTTGAACAACTTCATATTAACTATCCTGTTATGAGGACCTTTAGAGAAAAGGACTATGTAATGATGTCATGTAAGTATTAAAATTTAATAAAAATCTCAAGACACAACTGCTGAAACATTACATTTGAAGTCAAAGTAACTGAAGAACATTCTGTAAGCAAAAGTTTTCATGATTTGGCAAAATATTCATATGGAATAAATCTGTCAACATCAACATAAATATATCTGGCATTTAAAAAATACAAAACTATCAAATTCTCTCAAGAAATAAATGTATATTCTCCAAAGCATTGTACAGATTTAATGCAATTCCTCTAAAGATATTCATGACATTCTTCAAAGAAGTGGATCAAACATTCCTGAAATTCATTTGGAACAATAAACACCCACGAATAGCTAGAGCAACCCTTGGGAAAAAGAATATGAGAGACATCACTTTCCCCAACTTTAAATTGTATTACAAAGCAATGGTCATTAAAACAGCATGGTACTGGATAAAGACAGGCCATCAGATCAGTGGAATAGACTTGAGAATTCAGAGAACGTTCCCCAGACATACAAACAATTACCATAGACATACAAACAATTACCATATTTTCCGGCGTATAAGACGACTTTTGAAACAAAAAAGTCAACCGAAAATCGGGGGTTGTCTTATATGCCGAGTATATCCTGAAAAATGTTTCAATATGCCGCTAAACGAAAATTGTCTGAATATTGCCACAAAACGAATTTTCCAACTCGATCCTGCACCAATCACTGCAAGGCTGCTTGGACCGCCTCTCTAACTCAGCCAATCCAAGCAGGCTTTTTATGCATGCAAATTAGACAATGTTCTGGACCCGAATCTACACTGTAAAAAGCCTGCTCAGATTGGCCAGAGTCAGAGAGGAAGTCTATTACAGTAGAACCTTTGAACCTTTGCTTGTTGTGATTGGCTCACTGTGGTACATACAGTTGCAGCACAGGAACGTTCTTTCTGATACACCGAATATAGGCCTAAACCTATGTTTTAACTGCAAAATTAGGGGGTCATCTTATATGCCTGGTCATCTTATACGCCGGCAAATATGGTAATCTTTGATAAAGGGGCAAGAAATGCAAAATGGAGCAAGGAAAGCCTCTTCAACAGTGCTGTTGAGACAACTGGTCAGCCATATGCAAAAAAACGAACTTAGACCTCCATCTAATACCATGCACAAAGGTCAAATCCAAATGGATTAAAGATCTTGATATCAGATCTAAAACCATAAGGTATATAGAATAATACGTAGGTAAAACACTCCAGGACACTGAGCCAAAGGCATCTTCAAGGAGGAAACATCACTCTCCAAACAAGTGGAAGCAGAGATAAATAGATGGGACTATATTAAGCTGAAAAGCTTCTGCACCTCAAAGGAAATAGTGGCTAGTGTATAAAAGCCACTCACAGAATGGGAGAAACTATTCACCTAATACCCATCAAATAAGGGGCCAATATCGAAGATATACAAGGTACTGACTGAACTTAACAAGAAAAAAATACCTAACCTCATCAAAAAAAGGGAAGAAGAAATGAACAGACAATTTCTCAAAGAAGAAATTCAAATGGTCAAAAGGCACATGAAAAAATGCTCCTCATCCCTAATCATCAGGGAGATACAAATCAAAACAACTATGAGGTACCATCTCACACCACAAAGACTGGCACACATCACAAAGAACAAAAACACTCGGTGCTGGTGGGGATGTGGGAAGAAAGAAACTCTCACTCACTGCTGGTGAGAATGCTGTCTAGTCCAGCCTTTATAGAAAACAATATGGAGATTCCTCAAAAAACTGGAAATAAAGCTCCCATATGTTCCAGCTATACCACTCCTAAGGATATACCCTAGGAATAAAAAAACACAATACAAAAATGCCTTCTTCACACCTATATTCTTTGCAGTGCTATTTACAATAGCCAGAATCTGGAAACAACCAAGATGTCCTCCAACAGATGAATGACTGTGACACCTATACACAATGGAATATTATGCAGCCATCAGAAGAGATGATGTCATGAAATTTTTCTATACATGGATGCACATGGTAACTACTATGCTGAGTGAAATAAGTTAGAGGGAGAGAGAATAGTCTCACTCATCTATATGTTTTAAGAAAAATAAAAATATATTATTTTAGCAATGCCCAGAGACAATAAAGATAAGGGCTGGAAGGACCAGCTCACAATATGCAGCTCACTACAAAAAGTGGTGACTGCAGTAAAAGAAATAACTACACTAAGAACTATCATGACAATGTTAGTAAGTGAGAGAAGTAGAATGTCTGTCAGGAATACAGGCAGAGGGTGGGGGAGGAGGAAGTTGGGGGGGCATTGGTGGTGGGAATGTTGTACTGGTGAAGGGGGGTATTCTCTTTATAACTGAAACCCTACTACAATCATGTTTGTAATCATGGTGCTTAACTAAAGTTATACTTAAAAAAAAAAAAAGAAATAAGGGGCCGGAGAGATAGCATGGAGGTAAGGCATTTGCCTTGCATGCAGAAGGTCGGTGGTTTGAATCCTGGCATCCCATATGGTCCCCTGAGCCTGCCTGGAGGAACCCCTGAATGCTGCCAGGTGTGACCCAAAAAAACAAAACAAACAAACAAACAAAAAGAAATGTATAATAAAGGCAAGGCACCAAAGTTAGAGGACTTGATGTTTTGTATTTCTATTGGCTTGTCTGGTATCAGTTTACCACTATATTTTGCACGATAACAATTTAGTGACATTTGGTACAGTAAGTGGTATATTTCTTAGAAAACCAATGATTTTAAAGTAAATATATTTTTCTCTTCACAGACCATGGGTAACCACTATGGCATAATTCTAGACAAATCAGACCTCACCCAGTTACAAAAATAGTAAGAAAGACTCTGGGTTGCTTGTAAAAAATTGACAAACCTCTTTATTGAATCTTCAATTGAAGACCACTTTTTTATTTTTTATTTATTTCTTTATTTTGGTTTTGGGGCCACAACCCGGCGGTGCTCAGGGGTTACTCCTGGCTATCTGCTCAAAAATAGCTCCTGGCAGACACGGGGGACCATATGAGATGCCGGGATTCGAACCAACCACCTTAGGTCCTGAATCGGCTGTTTGCAAGGCAAACGCTGCTGTGCTAGCTCTCCAGCCCCCACTTTTTTTATTTTAATTTTATTGAAATAGCTGTGATTTACAAAGTCCTTCATAGCTGGGTTCTGAAATAAATTAATCAGGGCCAATCCCACTACCAGTGTCCATATTATCCTTCCACCAATGCTCCCCAAGTGCATCACATACTACCCCCTTGCCCCCCCCCCCCTCAGCCTGGCTATATAACTGTTTTTGTGTTTTTTTTTTTAAGTTTAGATTGTTAAAGTTTGGGTCTCTTGATTCCACTGTTTGTTTTTTTGTTTGTTTGTTTGTTTGGTTTGGTTTGGTTTTTTTGTGTCAACACCCAGCAGCGCTCAGGGGTTCCTCCTGGCTCTATGCTCAGAAATCGCCCCTGACAGGCACAGAGGACCATATGGAACGCTGGGATTTGAACCACCATCCTTCTGCATGAAAGGCAAATGCCTTACCTCCATGCTATCTCTCCGGCCCCAGATTCCACTGTTAATCGACTGTTGGCTTGAATATCTAGTTCTGTCCTTTTTTAACACTACCAATGCACGTGAAACCTCTTGGCCCCTGGGCCCCATTCTTTTATATTTGTGTTTCTCCTATTCTACTCAGTTTTTTTCCTTCTCCTCGTTATACTCTGAAATACCACATATAAGTGATATCACTCTGTGTTTATCTATCTTCTCTGGCTTACTTTATGTAGCATAATATCTTCCAGTTCCATTCATATAGCTGTAAATTGCATGACTACATTGTTCCTTACAGCTATGTAGTATTCCATTGTATATATATATATCACTGAAGTTTTAAACCTTATAAGTTTTAAACCGGGGCCGGAGAGATAGCATAGAGGTAAGGTGTTTGCCTTTTTTTTTAATTTTTTATTTTTAATTATGAGAACAAAGATGCAAAGAAAGAGGACAAGGTAAAGTTACAGTGGAAGGACAATCACCCATAACATAATTCTAAGAAGTCCCCTTGCTGATATCTTAACTTTGAACTTTCAGCCAAAGAACATTAAGATAAGTAAAACAGAATTCATATACAATTACTTTTGTCCCTCAAGTCCCCAGATTGTAACACATTATATTTCTTAACAGCACACAAGGCAATCTAAAGCCATAAAACTTACGTAACTCCTTAAACATTAGAGGCATAGTATTTTTTACATTTCCATGTACATGCATATTAGCTTAAGTTAACCTCAAATTTTAAGTGTTTTTTTTTTAAGGATTAGAGTCAAAGGAGCACAGTAAAAACAGTGTTAGAGTGGCAATTGTTGTTTTCATAGGGGCATGGAAAGGAATAACCTTGGCCTAAATACAAAGAGACCCTATCCCTGAAGTTTCCTGGCATAAGACCAACTCTAGGCTCCAGGCAAGCTAGATCGTCCAATACAAGACATTGTAGTGCCAACACACTTTTATTTTTTCACAGTCTCTGTTGTTGGTATCATGTTTCTGTATTAAAGATCCTGGAATTGCATATCCAACATTGAAGTCAGGGCGTGGAATGTCCTCTCGTTTCACCTCACAATTAAAGGGTAATGCAGGAAGCCCTGTCCTGTAAGCAGGTCGTTATTGTTTTTAAGTCTTCTCAGTGTTAAGGGAAGTCTCTTGAGCAGGTCGATGTCTTAGCAGTGGTAGGGTCTTCCGTTGTAGAGGGTTGCTTCCAGGTGATGTTATAGACAAACCTGGATGTTTCGTGGATGGCTTTCCTGGTTCAGGGGTGAATAGAAAATGCCCTTTCTTCTGAGGCCTGTGCCAGGTCATTATGTCAATGTTCAGGGTGTAAGGTCCCTTTGCACTACAAGATTTGTGTGTTCCAATCTCTATTAGATAGGATCTTATTTGTATGTATAGTATTTTCCCATTTTAATGTGCCAATGCAAAAAAGGAGCAATGCCAAGTGGCGCAATTGGCGCATATGGGGGCTGTAAGAATAAGTCCAGCAATCCCCATGACATGGTTCAATCATAAGCATTAAACTGGGGGACTCTTTCACCAAAATTCCTTATTGAACAGCTCATAAAGAGAAGATAAAAAATGGTTAGAATCATCACTGTATAAGGGAATATTTGGTAAGACTTATAGCTGTCAGAGAAAAAATACAAAATATTCTAAAGAAATACCTGTCCATTTTATGTCTTTTGAAACCGTTTAGGGTTTGTTACACTCAATGTACGAGGTGTTTGCCTTTCATGCAGGAGGTCATCGGTTCGAATCCTGGCATCCCATATGATCCCCCGTGCCTGCCAGGAGCAATTTCTGAGCCTGGAGCCAGGAATAACCCCTGAGCATTGCTGGGTGTGACCCCCCCCCCCAAAAAAAAATACCACAAAAAAAAGTTTTAAACCAAGTTTTAAACCTTGCAACTTAGGCCCAGAAAAATCATCTTTCCAGCAAGTCTGAGAGGGAACAATTAGTGTTTTATAAGAAGAAAAATTAACATTTTACAGGGAAAATAAAAACTGAAGCTGGTGAACGAGAGCGGTGGCACAAGTGTTGGCCTAGGACAGACTGCGGTTTGATCTCCCAGCGTCCCATATGGTCCCCCAAGCCAGGAGCAATTTGTGAGCACACAGCCAGAAGTAACCCCTGAGTGTCACCAGGTGTGGCCCAAAAAACAAAATGGGGGTGGGGGCTGAAGAGATAGAACAGTGGTAAGGCATTTGCCTTGCACAAGGCCAACACAGGACAGACCCGGGGTTGATTCCAGGTAACCCTATGGTCCCCTGAGCCTGGCAGGGATGATTTCTGAGCACAGAGCCAGGAATAACCCCTAAGTGATGCCCAAAAACAAACAAAAACAAAACAAAGAAAAAAGACTTTATAAAAACTATGATTACCAGAGGGAAAGAGAAAACAGAGACTGAGGAACATGTCCTTTTGACAGTGGGTTTTTGGTGACAAGTGTGGTGAGGTCCATACTCCTGAAATCCCACAGCGCTCCAAAGCAATGATACTGCAACAAAATATGGTTTACAATTTTAAAAGTATGTATGTGTACATATATGATAGATATAGATATATTAAAACCTGAAGCAGAGGCCCATGTTTAATCCCATCGCACATGAACCACTGAGAGCAATCTCCAAGAGCGAACCTTGAGCACAGAGCTGTGAGTGGCTCACCAAACAAACAAATGAAGAAGGCCAGGCATAAAAACAGAGTTGGAGGGGCCAAAGTGATAGTACAGCAGATAGGGCACTTGACTTGCATATGGAGCACCCATATTTGATCCCTGGGATACCATATGGTTTCTGAAAACCCTTCAGTGCAGATCCAGGAGTAACTACTAAGCAGAGCACTGCCAGATGTGGCCCAAAATCAAAATGAAACAGACCACAAAACAGTTGACTGTTGCAGAAGCAGAGAGACAGTACAGGGAGTAATGCAGACCATAGTTCAATCCCTAGCACCACAAATGGTCCTCCCAGTGTCACATGTGGTTCTCCAAGAACTGCCAGGAGTGAGTCTGGGCACAGAGCCAGGAATAAAGGAGCAGCCCCTGAGTGCTGTCAGGTGTGACTTCAAAGCCAGAATTAAAAAAAAAAACAAAAAAACAGAGTTGAGGGGCCGGGAAGGTGGCGCTAGAGGTAAGGTGTCTGCCTTGCAAGCGCTAGCGTAGGACGGACCGCGGTTCGATCCCCTGGCGTCCCATATGGTCCCCCCAAGCCAGGAGCGACTTCTGAGCGCATAGCCAGGAGTAGCCCCTGAGCATCAAATGGGTGTGGCCCAAAAAACAAAAAAAAAAAACAGTTGAGTATTTTCATGAACCTATTGGTCATTTAGATCAAGGTTTCTGAAAGTGAGTGTTACCATTCTGGGGCTACAGGGGGTCGTCTAAGGCACAGTTCTGGATGTTCACTTTAAAAAGGCACTTTTCAAGGCCAGAGAGATAGCATGAAGGTAGGGCGTTCGCCTTGCATGCAGAGGGACTGTGGTTTGAGTCCCAGCATCCCATGTGGTCCCCTGAGCCTGCCAGGGGCAATTTTCGAGCGTGGAGCCAGGAGTGGCCCCTGAGTGCTGCCGGGTGTGACCCGAAAGACAATACATACATACATACATACATACATACATACATACATACATACATACATACATACATACATACATACGCACTTTTCTGGGGCCAGAACTGGTAAAGCATTTGCTTTGCTGACCCAGATTCTATCCCTGGTGTTCCATAAGGTCCACGGAGCCTGCCAGGACTAACTTCTGAGCACCAGGTGTGTCCTCCTCAACCAAGAAAAAAAAAGCACCTTTCCAGAAGGTGAGTGATTGTTTCTCCTGAAAGGGGGGCAATTGGTCAAGTAACTTTAGGAAGCTCTTAGAACTATTATCACAAAAGAGGGAAGACTAACAGAAATCCTGAGTTCCCATTGTATATGACTTTCCCTAAATGACTAGCTAACTTGGTTCTCCAAGATGTCAAATTATTAAAAAGGTGTCTCAGTCTACATATAAACTATAGGGCATATATTACATGCAAAATTTTGTTTTGGGGGCCATGCCTAGTGAAGCTAGGGGGACCATGAAGGATGCCAGAGATCAACTCCAATAGGCCACAAGTATGGCAAGGGCTTATCCACTGTGGCCCCAAAGATACTTTTTCTTTTTGGATTTTGGGCCACATCCGTTGACGCTCAGGGGGTTACTCCTGGCTATGCACTCAGCAATTGCTCCTGGCTAGGGGGACCATATGGGACACTGGAGGATCGAACGGCAGTCCCTAGGTCAGATGTGTGCAAGGCAAGCACCTTACCGCTGCGTCACCACTCTGGCCCTGCAAAGATAGCTGCTATTTGTTTTCAATATTATTATTATTTTTCAATAATTACTGTTTTCAATAATATCCTTTAGGAAACCTGTAGTTTTCATTTACTTTGGCCTTAATTCACGGTGTTAATTCAGGCACATAATCCATAGAACTTTCAATGTCCTTAGCTACAAGGCATATTCACCTTTCAAACATTATGTAAAAGATCTGTTTTCAACATTCTACCCTATACTAAATAGTGCCACTCAGCTTTGAGCACCCCACACACTGCCACTAAGTGTGTAACTCCTGCCCTGGGAGCACCACAAACTGGTGTGTGCCACTCTTAGTTATCACAATAGTCTTGAGTTCATATAACTGAGCAACCAGCACTTGTTATATCTAATTAAAAAAAAAAAAAGAGGGACCCTAAGATTAGCATTGGCTTTGGGGAAGGGTAACAGGAGAGAGAAATAGTACAGCAATTAGGACACATTTCTTGCATGCAGTCGATGCTAATTCTATCCCCTGCACCACATATATTTCCCAGAGGCCCATCAGAGTGATCCCTAGAGCATAGAGCCAGGAGTAAATCCTGAGCATTGCTGGATATGAACCAAAAAACAGACCAAAAAATGAATAAAATATTAAGCACTAAAATTTTTTTTTAAAACTTCTAATTAAAGAAGCAGGAAAATGGCATCAGAGTCAGGAGACAGCACAGGTGCAAAGCATACAACACACCCAGCACAGTATAGCCCTCAACAGCACCTCTGGAAGCCCCCTAAATAATAACGCCATCTGGACCTCTTGGTCCCAGCACTACAGGGCTTGAGCAGCACCACAGGGCCCAAGCACTGAACCTTGCAAACTGGGCCAGGTTCCCTGAAAACTTGGGGACAGTCACTCTCAAAAAAAAAAAAAAAAAAAACACAAATAATCTTGTTCTTTATTCCTTAAAAGAAACTAAATTCATATTAATTGAGAGGACTTGAGTTTTAAAGATGCTTCACTATCTATTTAGTTCCTAGAAGTAGTTTGCAAACTCAGTGCCCATGATTTTAAAACATCACTAAAAAGAGTGGGAAGCTCAGCCAGGAGAAAGGCTGTATTATTTATGCATTCATCTGTCTCCGTCACCCAAATGTTTAAAACAACAATAACAGGAATCAAAGTGATAGTATAGCGGGTAGGATCTTAACCCTCTAAGTGGCTGACCTGGATTAGAACCCCAGCATCTTGTAAGGTCCCCTGATCATCACCAGGAGTAATTCCTGAGTGCAAATCCAGGAGTTCCCATAGGCACCATCAGGTATGGTCCCCCAAAAAACTTATTTTTCCTTTACAAAAAACAATTGCATTTCACAAGATGAATAACAACAAAAAGTGACCTCAACTTACAGCACAAGGAAATTCCTTCCCAAACTTTTAACCACTTACCAAAGCCCAGAATGTTTGACTCCTAAAAGAACTGCGAAGCATGTCTGGTGCACATTCCTAGTAAGACTAAGTCAGGGAACCCATACATTCCAACACACTGAGCAAGCACACACATGTCTTCCTGGCTTCCCCCATCTTTAGTCAAAGTAGGGGCACCAGGCTGGAAGCAGGTCTACACACCAGATACCTGCTAGCCCTGCTCAGCCATCCCCACAGAAATGCACCTGAGAAGAAGAAAAAAAAAAAGGGAAAGAGAGAGGAAGTGGTCAGTGCAGAGCATCCTAGAAAGAAATGCAAACCCTTCCGTGGGGGCATCCACATGCTCCAGTGTTTAAAAGTCAAAGAAGAGTAACTTCTTCTTTAAAGACTTATGCTGGGGCCGGCGTGGTGGCGCTAGAGATAAGGTGTCTGTCTTGCCAGCGCTAGCCTAGGATGGACAGCAGTTCGATCCCCCGGCGTCCCATATGGTCCCCCAAGCCAGGAGCGACTTCTGAGCGCATAGCCAGGAGTAACCCCTGAGCGTCACCAGGTGTGGCCCAAAAACCAAAAAAAAAAAGACTTATGCTTACAGAAGAGTATGCTTACAGAAGTTTATGCTTACAGAAGAGTGAGATAACCAGTTCTGCTGTCACCAATGAAATCACCCATGACTTCTACATTGTGAGGTCCAGTCTTCCCCTCATTCTCTGCAGTTATAAAGAAAATATAGGAACAGCAGAATATCTTAATGAAATACCTAGGCTTCTAAGGCCACCCACCTCTCCAATCCTTTGCTTCCTCTTCATTTCTTCCCTTCCTTCTTAATAACCAAAAGGGCTGAATTGCATTTTGGGGGAGTTTTCGGGTCACACCTGGCAGTGCTCAGTGTTACTTCTGGCTCTACGCTCAGAAATAACTCCTGACAGGCTTAAGGGATCATATGAAATGTGAGGAATCAAAATGGGGTCCGCCTGGGGTTGGCCAAGTGCTAGGCACATGCCCTACTGCTGTACTATTGATCAGGCCCCTGCATTTCTTTTTTCAATGTCTCTTGCTCTATTTCTGACTCTCAAAAATGCACAAACCTTTTATGCCAAAACTTTATCGATAGAATGATGAAGAAATATTATTTAAAATTATGCATTATTGGGGCTGGAGTGATAGAAAAGCAGGTAATGCTGTTGCCTTGCATGACGCTGGCCAGGATTTGATCCCCAGCATCCCATATGGTCCCCCTAGTCTTCCAGGTGGGGTGATTTCTGAGTAAAGAGTCAGGAGTAATGCCTGAGTGCCGCCAATTATGGCTCAAAAAATATACATACATATGTGTAAATATACATACTTATATACATTGTATACTATATATTATTATATACATCATATATTATTAAAAAGACAAACATCAAGAGGAACAAAAGCAACAGGTCTTCATGTATTACCAAAAGTATAACATAGTCTGTTTTCAAATATTTCTTTATTTCATTAATTTGCTTGAGATTATTAACCTGTTCACTGGATTACCAATTACATATATTTTCCTTGAACTTCATAGAGAAAAAGTAAAAATATTTAACATGGCAACAAACAGATCTTTTCTGGTAATAATTTAAGCTCTTCTAGACAATCTACTTTGTTTTGTTTTGCTTTGCTTATGGAGTATGGAATTAATTAAAGGTTTCATACATGAAAGGCAATGCTATACTGCTGAGCTACATTCCTGGCCCTACTAGAGGTTGTTGAAGGAGAACAGACATTATTTTCTATCTTACAATAAATTTTAAAAATTATTCTTGGGCCCGGAGAGACAGCACAGCGGTGTTTGCCTTGCAAGCAGCCGATCCAGGACCAAAGGTGGTTGGTTCGAATCCCGGTGTCCCATATGGTCCCCCGTGCCTGCCAGGAGCTATTTCTGAGCAGACAGCCAGGAGTAACCCCTGAGCACCACCGGGTGTGACCCAAAAACCAAAAAAAAAAAAAAAAAAAAAAGAAAGTTTTTAAATTGCTAATGTTAAAAAATAACAATAATTCGGGCCCGGAGAGATAGCACAACGGCGTTTGCCTTGCAAGCAGCCGATTCAGGACCAAAGATGGTTGGTTCGAATCCCGGTGTCCCATATGGTCTCCCTCCCCCCCCCCCATGCCTGCCAGGAGCTAAGCTATTTCTGAGCAGACAGACAGGACTAACCCCTGAGCAACGCCGGGTGTGGCCCAAAAACCAAAAACCAAAAAATAAATAAATAAATAAATAAATAAATAAATAAATAAATAAATAAATAAATAAATAAATAACAATAATTTCACAAAAAGTAATCTGCACAATCTTCTTATCTGAGTCAATTTTATAGGTGAACCACACCTGACAGTGCTCAGGAGTTACTCCTGGTGGTGCCTGGGGGACCACACAGGATGCCGGGGATCAAAACCAGGTCAGCCACAGGCAGAGACCATATCCCACTGTATTATGGCTCAGAACCTCTAATTTAATTTTAAATATAAAAATATTTTATATATATTTTAAAAAAATTGTGGTTTTTGGGTCACACCCGGCAGTGCTCAGAGGTTACTCCTGGCTCCAGGCTCAGAAATTGCTCCTGGCAGTCACGGGGGACCATATGGGACGCCGGGATTCGAACCGATGACCTTCTGCAGAAAGGCAAACGCCTTACCTCCATGCTATCTCTCCGGCCTATTTTAAATTTTAAATATAATAATTTTTTATTGGGCCAGACAGATAGCATGGAGGTAAGATGTTTGTCTTGCATGCAGAAGGATGATGGTTCAAATCCCGGCATCCTAATTGGTCCCCCAAGCCTGCCAGGAGTGATTTCTGAGCTCATAGGCAGGAGTAACCCCTGAGCGCTGCTGGGTGTGACCCAAAAACAAAACAAAAACAAAAACAAAAACAAAAACAAAAAAAAAGAATTTTTTTTATTTTAAATATAAAAATAAAAAAGTATCCCAAGCTTAGGGCAAAATTCTAAGACTAAAAAAAAAAAAAAAAACTAAATCTAAAGGGTTCTTTTGTTGTTGCTGCTGTTTTGTTGGATTTTTTTAGGATTAAAAATATTACCTGAGGGGCCGGGCGGTGGCGCTAAAGGTAAGGTGCCTGCTTTGCCTGCGCTAGCCTTGGACGGACCGCGGTTCGATCCCCCGGTGTCCCATATGGTCCCCCAAGCCAGGAGCAACTTCTGAGCACATAGCCAGGAGCAACTCCTGAGCGTTACCGGGTGTGGCCCAAAAACCAAAAAAAAAAAAAATATATTACCTGAACTAAAGACATGAATACAGACACCATTTCTCTACCCCCAACTTAGCATACATACAGAGTTTTTACATTTAACTTTCAATCACAATGTTTTTTGTTTTTCATTTTAGGGGCATACCCAGCAGTGGTCTGGTCTTATTCCTGGCTCTGAGCTGAAGGTTTGAACACTGAGGAGACTTCATGAGATTCTGGGGATTGAACCCTGAACTGCTTCATGCAAAACAAGTGCCCAACCTGTTGTGCTCTCACTCCAGCCATACAATGATAAAAAAAAAAAAAAATTATACATTTAGAAATGCCTCTACTATAAGACTTCAAGAAAGTTTCTGCAAATTAGGACTAATACTTCTTGCTAGTTCCATTTTAATTACTCTTACTTAAAAATATTAGCAGAATTGGGGCCGGCGAGGTGGCACTAGAGGTAAGGTGTCTGCTTGCAAGCGCTAGTCAAGGAAGGACCCCAGTTCAATCCTCCGGCGTCCAATATGATCCCCCAAGCCAGGGACAATTTCTGAGTGCTTAGCCAGGAGTAACCCCTGAGCATCAAAAGGGTGTGGCCTGAAAAACCAGAAAAAAAAAAAAAAAAACAGAAGCCAGAGAGATAGCATGGAGGTAGAGTGTTTGCCTTTCATGCAGAAGGTCCTCTGAGCCTGCCAGGAGCAATTTCTGAGCATAGAGCCAGGAGTAACCCCTGAGCACTGCCGGATGCGACCCCAAAACAAAAAAAAACAAAAAAAAACAAAGAAAAACAACAAAAAATTAACAACAACAACAATATTAACCAGGACCGACAGTACAGCTGGTGGCAAGTTTGCCTTGGCCACAGCCAATTCGGGTTTGGAGCTCACCAAGAATGATTACTGAGCACTGCTGGGCATGACCCAAAACCCGACATATATATTAATATATATATTAACAACCAAACTTCAACCACCAGCTTCTTCAAAGTAGGTATCAAATATATGTAAATTTTCTCTTATTCTAAATTACAGGAAAAAGATCTCTGTACACTTGCTCATAAATTCCTTCTATACTGCACACTGTGACTGTATTCAAATGAGATGGACAACCTGGGTAATCCAACCACTGTCTTTCTGAAGCAAGTTTGGTCAGGTGGAAGGAAATGCTATGACTCTGTAGCTTTACAGCCCTATCGAGTAAAGAAATGAAGCAACTTTTCCCAGAAGGCCCAGCCCAGTGTCTAATCTATAAGTTACTCAGTAGGTCTTACTTACCTTCTTACATTCCCCTATCAAACTTTGCATCAAATTTCCATGGAACAATGCCTTCCTCTGGTCAGTATTAAGTTAAAGAAATGTATAGGGAGTTAGAAATAATCTTTCACCTATTTTGTTCTTGGTATCTTAGCTCCATTTTACCACCACCATAAACATAATAGTTCTGAAAACTTAAAGGAAAAAAAAATAAATGCAGAAAAAGAGTATATCTTTTTAGTGTGTTTATAATTAATGAACTCAGACCTTTATGGAAGCTATCCTATTACATTCCCATGAGGGAAGCCAAAGGCCATATTAATACAGAAAGGGAATTAGAGAGAAAAGCCACCTCCAGGACAGTTACCTTAAAAACACTTAAACTGAAACATATCTTGACCTACAGCAATGAGCCAAATGATTTCCTGAGCTTGCATCTAACTTTTCTTTAGTACAGAGAACTTAGTCTCAACTAACGATAAAGTCTTCTGCCCAATCCAGGAGGCTTAGCTGTTAGTAGAAAGATCTTTCTTTGAGATGCCCTATTTCAAAACACAAGGAACCACCTATTGGGGAGAGGGATAAAGCATTTCAACACCAATCACCAACCACCACCAGATGAGTTTGGAATCGCCCCCACCCATGCCACTCTATCTATGGGGCAAGCAAGCATGACTAAACCTTATGGTGCAGGTAATTTTAAAATAATGTTTGTTTCTAATTACTTTTATATAAACTCTTTGGAACAAATGGACTGAAAGGATCTGCTGGATAGTTTTTTGTTTGTGTTTTTCCTTGTTTGGTTTTTGGGCCACACCCGGTGACGCTCAGGAGTTACTCCTGGCTATGCGCTCAGAAACTGCTCCTGGCTTGGGGAGACCATGCAGGATGCTGGGGGATTGAACCGCAGTACGTCCTAGGTTAGCACATACAAGGCAGACACGCTACCACTTGCACCACTGCTCTGGCCCCTCTGCTGGACAGTTTCAAGGAACTCTAGTGGTAGACTGGTGTATCACACTATACCCCTAAGATAAAAATTTACCCTCCTGTAAAGTCAATATTGCCTCAATAAAATGATTTGTTTTTGTTTTTGTTTTTGTTTTGTTTTTGAGTCACACCAGGTAGTGCTCAGGGATTACTCCTGGCTCTATGCTCAGAAATTGCTCCTGGCAGGCTCAGGAGATATATGGGATGCTGGGATACAAACCACCATCCATCTGCATGCAAGGCAAACACCCTACCTCCATGCTATCTCTTCGGCCCCTAAAATAAAATTTTAATACTTAAAATATTTGGTAAATATTTGGTAAATCCCTGAGCGCTGTCAGGTGTGACCCCAAAACCAAAAAAAAAAATTGGTAAACAACAGCAATTCTCAATCAGGGTATATATGGTCTCAATGGGCCCCAAGGATAGGCCCCAGGTGCAACAGGTAAAAGTGAAAAAAGTGAGGGGCCATGAAATCAGACTAGGGGATCAACTGGTCAGGGTGGTACAGGAAGGAAATAAGGTTAGGAAATGGCCATGGTCATGATAAAAGTTAATAAACACATGTATGCAATACTCAGGATCTATAAGAGTAAGATTGCCGGGCCCGGAGAGATAGCACAGCGGTGTTTGCCTTGCAAGCAGCTGATCCAGAACCTAAGGTGGTTGGTTCGAATCCCGGTATCCCACATGGTCCCCCGTGGCCTGCCAGGAGCTACTTCTGAGCAGCCAGTCAGGAGTAACCCCTGAGCAATGCTGGGTGTGGCCCAAAAAAAAAAAAAAAAAGAGTAAGATTGCCATAGGAGGTCACTCACAAATAAATTCATTCAGGTTCGTCACTGTTGGATGGCATTCTGTAAATTTAAGAACCCTTTCGGCTGACTGAAATACAGTTAACACAAGGAAATCAGGCTGGATTGAACAATCAGAAGAGCTGGATTCTAGAACTAGTTTTACTTCTTCACAGCCAGGTGGCCTTAGGCAAATTATTAAATTAAAAAAAGAATAGCATCAACTATCCAATCTTCTTCCCAAAAACATGCTTTAGAATAAATAAAATGCAGTTTGTGGAAAAAGCTATGGTCAATGAGTAATAATTGTCTCAAAGAAACATTATTTGAAATAAATGAAACAGTGTGTGGAAAAGACTGTAATGAATGTAAGATGCAGCACATAAAAATACATCTACTAAGTCAGAGAAATAGTAAGGCATTTATTTGCCTTGCACATAGCTAAACTAGTTCAATCCTCTGCATCCCATTATGGTCCCCCAAGCCTGCCAGGAGTGATTTCGGAGTGCAGAGCCAGGGGTAACTCCTGAGCATCCCTAGGAGTGACTCAAAAACAAGACAAAACAAAACAGAACACCCATCTATCTACCTGGGACAGTGCTACTTGTTATTTATATGTCAACACAGAGAATGATGATACAATTTTTCCAATTATAATTAAATGAAGATGAAAAATCTAAACTCTGCTCAAGAAAATTCTCACAGGAAGATATACACTAATAAACAATGATAAAAACTAAAAATATTGTTCTTATTATAATAATGTTATACAAATTTCTGTGCACATAAGTACAGTATTTCTTTTTTTTGGGGGGGGGGTCACACCCAGCAGTGCTCAGGGGTTACTCCTAGCTCCACGCTCAGAAATCGCTCCTGGCAGGCTCGGGGGACCATATGGGATGCCGGGATTCGAACCAATGACCTTCTGTATGAAAGGCAGAAGGCCTTACCTCCATGCTATCTCTCCGGCCCCAGTACAGTATTTCTTATGAACCAGATAAATATTAAAAAGTTCAAAACAGGGACTGGAGAGATAACATGGAGGCAAGGCATTTGCGTGCATGCAGAAGGATGGTGGTTCGAATCCCAGCATCCCACATGGTCCCCCGAGCCTGCCAGGAGTGATTTCTGAGCTTAGAGCCAGGAGTAACCCCTGAGCGCTGCCGGGTGTGACCCAAAACCAAAACCAAAAAAAAAAAAGTTCAAAACAATCACTAGAAATCTTAACTTTCATTTAGCAGACTTAGTATTTACATTCAAGTCTGTAAAATGTTCTTGATTGTAAGCAGAATAAGAAAACTCAAATTAAATGTCTACATTACAGGAAGTACAGAACAAATAAAAAAACTCATGATTAACAAAACCTATCTCAAAAGTGAAAAATTTATCATTTCTTAAAAACCAGAAGCTTGTTCTTTTTATGACTGAAACCAACTACCGTCATGTTTGTAATCATGGTGCTTAAATAAAGATATTATTTAAAAAGAAAAACAAAGAAAAAAAAACAGAAGCTTAGATGAAGAAATCAAGTATCTATTAAATAATCAACAGTTGGTTAGTTTTTGGACTTGACTGCCTACTCATGACACAAACAATCCATTTTCATTGTTCTGTTCATTCTATATCTTAATATGTCATCAAATTAAATCACAGTAAGAGAAGTTGCTATATTTCCCCCTCCTCTATGAATTCAAGGACAGTAGAATTTTAATTTTTCTATAAGGGAAACTAATTCATGAAAAAACTAGACTAAGGTCCATCATCAAAACAGGAAAAGTAAAACCTTAAAAATAATGCTTGAGCACTCTGCAATTTTGATGCCCAAAATAGAACCCATACCATCCATGCCACCAAATGAAAATTACAACTTTGTAAGCATGAAGTCAAATTATAAAGTAAAAGATTTTTTAAAATATTTTAATGGTGATGAATGTGAGAAGACTTGTCTTTACTGGTAGGTGTTTGTTTTTCATATGCTATTAGTTTGCTTTTCAATGGCTACCCAAAACCAATTTGAAAATGAATGTGAATAAGAGAAGGACGAAAAACTTAACCAAATTTGGGAGTGACCAAAACTCCCATTTGTCAAGAAATCAACAGCAACTTTTGAAAGATTGTATTTTTGACTATAAATCTTAGAAAGCTGGGTTTACAAATTGCTTTAGTCAAGTCCTCCACTTTCTTCTATTTTGCCAAAAAGAACATGGGAAACGCTTTTTAGTACTTAAGTATAATTTGTCAAAGAACAATTTTAATTTCGAATTTTTTTAACAATCACCAGGGAAATCATGTTTTTTTTCTAATGAAATTGACTGCTGCCGTTACACAAAATAAAATACATTACTTTCCCAAATACAGAATTTCTGAAAGAAACACATCTTAAATACTACATTTTCCAAAACTTAAAAAGCAGCTTATAGAGCGATCAAGCATTTATACAATCACAGAGCTAACACTCTTAGAAGGAATCTCCAAGATAAAATCCTACAGATTATAGCAATAGATTTAGCTGAGCATGACTCAGCCTAGCAGCACGCTCACTGAGAAATTCCCTACACATGATGGTAGCCTGGCTTCCACATGGTTAAGCACCCCAAGAGTTCTGATTCAGTCAAGGCAAATAACTGCATGATTCCCTCTGTGACAAGGTTCAAACACCTATGATTTTCATTTGCCTTATCAGAACTAAATTTCAGAACAACTGTTGCTCAATAAAGTTTCCTTCTTTTCCCTCTTTTTTTTTTTGTTTGTTTTTTGGGCCACACCCGGTGACGCTCAGGGGTTACTCCTGGCTATGCACTCCTGGCTTGGGGGACCATATGGGACGCCGGGGATCGAACCGCGGTCCATCCTAGGCTAGCGCAGGCAAGGCAGGCACCTTACCTCTAGCGCCACCGCCCGGCCCCTTCTTTTCCCTCTTGAGATCTGAAACTACTACTCCCCAGACATATATACATGCATACACATCCCTGTGTACACACCCCTTTGAATCAGAGATGACACACTTAGCTATTAACAACTCTGACCAACTACTCTTATTTACTCTATTACTACTCTTATTTACTATTAGAGAATTTCATTAGCTATGTTGAAAATGTGATTCAGCAGTAGAGAGTAAATACTCGGCAAATGGCAAACTATCAAATACATATATGTATGTAGTTTCTGTAAAAATTTTATTTTCCATTTTTAATCTTTATCAACATGCTCAAGTTACTAGCCTTCTATACACAGTTTTTAGTAACTTAACAATACTTACATCCCCTACATAAAAAACTGAAGCAATCTTCACAAAGTTAAAACATTTGTTCAAATAATAGTGAAGGGCTAATTGTGCTATGCAATTAGGTCTAAATCTTCTAAAATCCTTTTAAAAATATTTCTTCTTGGGGCCGGAAAGATAGCATGGAGGTAAGGCATTTGCCTTGCATGCAGAAGGTTGGTGGTTCGAAACCCGGCATCCCATATGGTCCCCCGAGCCTGCCAGGAGCGATTTCTGATCATAGAGCCAGGAGTAACACCTGAGCACTGCCGGATGTGACTCCCCACCTAAAATATATATATTTCTTCTTAAATAAATTGAATTTTCAGTCATTCTGTTTTTGATGCAAAATACCACTGATCTGGGGGCCTGAACAATAGCACAGTGGTAGGGTGTTTGCCTTGCACACGGCCAACATAGGACTTGGCTAGACCCCAGTTCAAATCCCGGCATCCCAAATGGTCCCCTGAGCCTGCCAGGAGCAAGTTCTGAGCTCAGAGCCAGGCGTAACCCCTGAGATTCACCGGGTGTGACCCAAAAAACAAAAACAAAAACAAAAAATAGCACTGATCTTCATCTTCTTTAACATACTGAAAAGCAAAAAAAAACATATTGAAAAGCAAAACTCAAAGCTCATCCCTTCTTGGATAACTTGGAGCCATCCATACTTGTAAGAATCATTAATTATTGAAAAATACAACTTGGAAAATGTCTTAACATATTGCCAAATGCCTTTTAACATTAATGCCTAGACATTCAGTTCTTTTATACCTTTATAGATATGTGGCTAAAATAGTTTAAAGTTAACATGGATTTGGTGAATTAGAAAAATCAAACAATTTATAAAAATCTATGCTGATTTGTAAATTTCATTGCTTTATTTTATATTTAACCAAGTATCATAGAAACACCAAATGACCAATCCTTTATAAATATTAAATGAAAATATGTTACATCTAATTATCACCAAAATTACAAGTAATTTTTCTTTACATTATTCTATTTCATTCTCTTATCTCCTAAAGATATCTAAATTGTGTAGTGCTCTTTGATATTCCTTAAAACTATATGCAAAAAGTATTAGCCTTTTAAAAATAATGTTTAATTCAAAGTTACTGTATACTACTATATCAGATACTTTGTAGGAATATCCACAGATGAAATCTATAAAATTAAATCTAGATATTAAGTTTTAATTCAACAAGTTCTTGAAGTAGAAATTTGCTTTGTAATTTTGACCCAAGAAAGTCTTTTCTGTTCCTTCCGAATTAAAAATTGATGCAGCAAAAGCTTTTGTTGCAGGGTGGGCTTGAGGTTGGGTGGGTTTTTTTCCTTTCTTTTTTGGTATTTAATTCAACTACACACAATGTCATACATACAAGCAAAATACAATTGAGATACTGTTTTCTTTAACATTCCTATAGGAGACCAGATTCATTTGCATTGGAGAACACAATTACTGATTTTTAACTCATGAAAGACAAATTCATCGTTTTTTCCTACACTACCTCATAGTATTCACAGCATCTCAGTGAAAGCATATCTAGTATCACTTAGTTACTTCCTAAAAGTAGGCAGAAGTTGCATTCTTCAGAGTTTTGTTTCTCATTCATTCAACTTTAGTTACAAAACAAGTCAGATTTGCATGTCTTAGCTTCAAAGCAATTTATACAAATATTGTGCATGGATAGATATACAGATGTTTTTAAACTAATCTTTCATCAATATCAGAAATAAATTTTTTTTTTTTGTGTGGTTTTTGGGTCACACCCGGCAGTGCTCAGAGATTATTCCTGGCTCCAGGCTCAGAAATTGTTCCTGGCAGGCACGGGGGACCATATGGGACGCCGGGATTCGAACCGATGACCTCCTGCATGAAAGGCAAACGCCTTACCTCCATGCTATCTCTCCGGCCCCCAGAAATAAAATTTCTATCAAGAAAATATCCACAACCTTTAACAGAATTTTAAAGCTTATCAGGCTTTTTTCCTCTTTTAAGAAACCTAGATTCATATACATAACCAAGATATATGAAGAAAAAAAAAAGACTAAGGATTTTTTTATTCAACTAAGTCTAAAAACAACTTAGAAAGTTAGATAAATAGATGAAATACATTGCAATAATTTGCATTTGACAATAATGAAACACATAGGCAAAAAAAGAAGAGTTTTCTACTTCTGAGTGACTGAGAAAATAATGGTATTCAGTCTGTCGGCTATAACAGTGCATATTATAATGATACTGAGTAATATTAACAAAGGATCCAATTGATAAACAGATGACATGGCCATAACTTCATCACATAAGGTAAAAACATCTCTTTCCAAAGGTTCACTGCTTAAGCTACTTGGAGTTTAGCTATTAAACCTCATTCCTGAGAAAAAGAAAGCAATTGGAAGAATATAAAGAAAATGAGCACTCAATAACTGAATTTTTTTTTATAAGCAAATTAACCATGGGATGTTGTTTTCTTCACGTTTTTACTTCAACCAACACACACACACACACACACACACACACACACACACACAAACACACACACACCCCAGAACTGACTTAATAGCAACAAATTTACTTCTAACTTGTTAATTTTCAGAGAAATGCAACAACAAAAAAAACCCGGACACCACAGAACATAAAAACTGTTGGTTTCAAATGTCACAGTATTCTGCAGTTTGAAAGCCACCACCATGATAGTCTTGAAAGCATACAGCTGCCTCATCGCAGGAGTCTGAACTCAGTACATAACCAGTCATTAGCTATCTCTCCCTTAGCCTATAGTCTAAGTAATTCATTTCTGCCTTTTAAACTAATAAGGAAAAGGGAAAAGATTAAAACCATCCGATCAAAATTGATGCAATCTTGTACAACAGCAGCTTATGCATACATTTGGTATGTCAGCCATCCTTGGGCTACTGAATCATACACAGCATACATCTCACTATTCTTCCAGGTATTTCCAATGACCCACATGTTCAAAGAGATCACGTGCTAACAATAGGACTAAGTCCCATGCTGTTAATTATTTAATACTAAAAGTTTAGGATATATTTATAACTCTAATCTCTTGTACAAACACAAAATTAAAGAACAATCCAATTCATAGCAAATCAGCTCTGTAGTTTATAAAGAAAAAATATTATAAAGAGTAGCATATTTCAGAGTTTGAGTAGGTATTAATAACCTTAACGTAGTAGTTTACTCACATTGTTTCATTAAATAAAGCATTCTACAACTCAAAATAAGATAACAAATCAGTTAAAATTCTAGACTTTTTTACTATTTACATCACCAGACAGGTATAAAAGGCCTCCCCACCACCCATCACCCAAATCAGGCATTTCCAGAAGCAGCCACAGTACATCAAATACTTTGGGTAGTTCTTTCAAATCTTGAATACACTCATCAAAATTCAAAATATTGTTAAACAAATACTTTTAAAAGTTCACAATAAATATCTAATATACCAGAAAGTTCCAACTTAGATTTTGCAAATAAAATGAAAAATTTAAATACTCAGAAGTAGACTTTTTAATTGAAAATTAATCAATTACACTTTGTTATTTTCCTAGAGACACAACCTGGATTACTATTTTATACTTGAAAATGCAAATCGTAACATTCACCTCTTTTTCAAAAAGTTTTCATTTTTCTGGCATGCTCCGGAATCATTTGTAAAAGAGAAGATATTCTACTGCTTACGTTAAAACTTATCTGGGAAAGTGATTGACAATTCTTAAGATCTCTTTAACAAAAAACCCAAGTATTTGTAAAATTAGGATAATTTGCCTTCAAATCTTTTTATCCTGGCAAAAATCAAGTAGTGGGGAACATTATTGAACCATCACAAAATTGTAAAGGTAGTAAATCAAAGATCTCAGAATCCCCAGTTAAGCTATTTGGTGACTAATGGTGAAGAAATGTATGTGAATGGGATATAAACTAAGTTACGACACATAGGGGAAAAATCTAGAATGAGTAATAAAGGGCCCAAATATAAAGTCTACAGTAAACTTTAAACAAAGATATTCTCTCTCATTTTCTCAGACCCTCCCGTGTAAGCAAATCACTGAACAGAAGATACAACCTCCAGTGTCATAAGCTCAAAAAATTGACTCCTTTATGAAAGCAGTGCACTTAACTATAACTATAGATTTCAGCTTCAAACACCTTAAAAAAAAAAAAAAACAGCAAAATGCTCAGAAGCAATATCCAGTAGACTCAGTGACCAAGTCTGCCTTTAACTACCAACCAAGTCCAACTGCCTACCTTCCTTAGAATGCTACGCAAAGTACTGATCCCTAACTAAATTATTTCATTATTTAATATGAAGTTATCTTTAAAAACAAAACTAATTAATCGTGAAGTTTAGTTAAGCATTTTAGCAGACACAGTAAATATTTATTCTCAACCTCTCACAGGAAGTCTTGACAAGCATTTGTTGTCTCTGAGCTGGGGGGGGGGGTAGGGACAGGAGAGAGGGGTGGGAGGCGACTTCGGATAAACAAGCTCACTGATCCCAGCAAAGGGAACAGAACTGGGAAATCGCCACCCCCACTCCCCATAAGGCACCAACTATTGCCAAGTACAGCCAACACTTTCTATAATGAAAGTAAAAGATGGAACTGTCTAAACTATGCTATCTTCACTAGCAAAAGGGACAAAAGTCTTTATTTTTTTTAAGCCATGCATTTTCATAACCGGACTGCATTGGGTTTTGTCCCTTAAACGGCGACCCAATAACACCAAATAACAGAGCGAAATCTATTTACCTGAGCTTTTTAGAGACCGAGTAATCAACTTCCATGATTTTCCCATGCAATTCCACTTTACCTTTTAAAAAAAAAGAGAGAGAGAAATTAAAGCACTCAGGACCTTCTTTCCTAGGAGCAAAAGGTTCTAAAACGAGGGGCGCGCGCACAACCTCCACGCGCTCCGGGGTTGCGCCCGCGGGTGCCCACCAGGGGTCTCCAGGAACCCGACTCGGGCTTACCCAAACTTGGTTCCCAATGGGATAAGAAAGGCGGGCGGGGAGCCCCGTTTTCCCCCCAGAGAAGAAGGGGGACCGCGGGAGCCCGATCGCACCCCAGGTAGAAAGAGAGAGTCGTGGGTGGCATTACCGGAAAAACACATTTCATAAAGCGCGGCGCCAGTTTGAAAGGATGAGCTCACTGGCAACTCAACCAGGCGCCCCGCAGCCTCTCCGGGTCCCCACCTTGCCTTGCCGGGGACCCCCCCCCCCAAAACCCGGGAATCCGCCGAGCTTCCCCTCCCCGCACGCACGCTTCTCTCCACGCGGTGGCCCCGACGAGACGCGCGGGAGCCTTTCCCCACCGTGGCCGCGTCCCTGCCGGGGTCCCCCTCCCTGGGTGTCCCCCTGGACCTCGCCGCCCTGCCCCCACCCGCGCGCCGTGGGGCAGGGGCTCCCCGAGAGTCGGAGCTCGGGCCCTGGGGGTCCCCCCAGGCTCTGGGTGTCGGGGTGTCGGGGCGAAGGCGAGTGGGGGAGCGCGCGCGTAAAAGGGTGTGTGGGTGTGTGGGTGTGTGTGTGTGTGTGTGTATGTGTGTGTGTCGCGCTCCGTCTCCCGTCTGGGCTCCTCCGGCGCGCTCTTGGCCCCCCGGTCGCCTCTTTCCCGGTTCTCAGCCCGGGCCCCCACCGAGTTGAGCCAGGGCACCTCGTACAAAGGTGCTCCTGGCCGGGCGGGAGGTGGGGGGGCCGGCGGCGGGAAGCCCCCCTAGCCGAGCTCGTCTCAATAAAATCGGACAAAAAATTCAGAGAAAAATAGCCGTGCTGGAGACGCGCAGCCAGCCCGAGGGGACGGGAGAGGGGGGTTCGTTCTGGAGAGAGAGAGAGAGGTCCGGGAGGGCGAGAAGAGTCGTTTGAGAAGAAGCCGGGAGTTGGGGAGACAGGCCCGAGACCCCGACCCTCTCCTCTGCCTGCAGGTAGCTCGGACGGGGGGGTGCCGAAAGTGGGGAGGGAGGTGGCCGGCGCGGAAAGGTGGGGCGCACAGGAGGCGAGCGCGCCGGGCAGGTCCTGGGCACGAGGCTGGCTCGGGGAGGTGAAAGGTCCGATCGATAGATCGATCGATCGATCGGCAGGATTTCGGGGGGCTCCTGCCAAAGTGGGGGAAGGAGACGGGGGCTCGGCGGAGGCTGGGATGGGGGTGGGGGGCTCCGAGGGAACCAGGGGTGTCCCCGGAGAGCGAGCGAGCCGGAGAGCGAGCCCCGGGGTCCTTCGGAGCAGCCCGGGGCTCGCGTTTTTTGGGGGTGCGGGTGGGCGATGTCGGGGCGCGCGGGAGAGGCGAGGTGCGGGCGCGTGCGGGACCTCCGATCGCTCCGGGCCGGGCAGGGCTGAGCAGAGCCGGGCAGGGCAAGGCTGGGCTGGGCGCGCGGGCTCACCCGAGAGGGTCTCGATGGCGCGGATGGCCCAGTTCTGGTCCGGGTAGTCGACGAAGGCGTAGCCGGACTTGAGCAGGACCTGTCCGGCCAGCGGCAGCTTCCTGTCCCCGAAGAGCCGCCGGAGGTCGTCGGCGGTAACGGCGGGGCTCAGGTTCCCGATGTACAGCTGGTTCATCCTCCGTCCGTCGCCCGGAGCCCGCGGCTGCCCGGCCCGGTACCCAGCGAGCGCTCCTCGCCGCCGGCCCGGCCCTCTCCGCCGCGCCTCCTCCTCCTCGTCCTCCTCCTCCTGCTCGCCGTCCTCCTCCTCCTCCTCCGCCCCCTGCCCGCCCTCCGCCCGCCCCCCGACACCCGCACCCGCGGCCCGCCCGGGGGCAGAGGCAGAGGCGGAGGCGGGGACTCGGCGCGGCTGCCTCCTCGGGGCAGAGTCCCGGACGGGCCGGGCGGCGGCGGTGGCGACTGCGCGCGGACAAAGCGCTCTCTCTCTTTCTCTCTCTCTCTCTCTCGCTCTCTCTCTCTCTCCCTCTCTCGGCGGCGGCCGCGTGGAGAGTCCGGGAGAGTTTGTCCGGCCGTGTGCGCCTCCGAGAGCGAGCGAGCAACTGAGACAGAGACACAGAGAGAGAGAGAGCGCGCGCGGCTGGGCAGCAGGTCGGGGCGGCGAGGTGGAGGCGCGGCGGGTGCGCGTGGCGCGCGTGGGTGTGTGTGGGTGTGCGGGGGAGTGGAAGAGTCTTGCGGCGCACTCCGGGGTGCTGGTGACCAGGGGTGGTGCGTGTGTGAGCGAGCGCGCGCGCGTGTGTGTGTATGTGTGTGCGCAAGGTGGGCCGATGCGGGCGCGCGGCGGCTGCCCCCGCGGGGAGAAGGTGCAATAGGAGAGGCGAGAGGCGAGCGCGGGCGGCCACTCCGCAACTTGGCGCGGCCATTCGACTCGACTCCACTCGACTTGGCGGCGTCGGACGGGCCGGCCCGCGCGCTTCTGGGTGAGGAGCGCTCGCTCCCGCACCGCCGCTCACTCTCGCTCTCCCCCCTCTCTGTCTCCTCTTCTCTCTTCTCTCCTTTCTACTCTCTCCCTCTCCCTTTTCTTTTCTTCTTCCTCTTCGCTCCTTTCTCCTCTCTCCCTCTCCACTTTTCTCTCCTCTTTTCTTTCTTCTCTCCTCTTACCTCTACTCTCCTTTCTCCTCTCTCCCTCTCTTCTTTCTCACTTCTCCTTTCTCCTCTCCCTCTCTTCTCTCCTTTCTTCTCACTTCTCTCCTCTCTTCTCTCCTTTCTCTCTTCTTTTTTCTCCTCTCTCTCCCTCTCTACTTTCTCACTTCTCTCCTTTCTCCTCTCTCCCTCTTCCCTTTTCTTCACTCTTCTCTCCTCTCCTTTCTTTTCCCTTCTCTCTTCTCTCTAGTCTCTTTCTCACTTCTCTCCTTTCTCCTCTCTCCCTCTCTTCTCTCCTTCTCACTTCTCTCCTCTCTTCTCTCCTTTCTCTCTTCTCTTTTTTCTCCTCTCTCTCCCTCTCTTCTTTCTCACTCTCTCCTTTCTCCTCTCTCCCTCTCCCCTTTTCTTCACTCTCTTCTCTCCTCTCTCCTCTTCTTTCTTTTCCCTTCTCTCTCCTCTCTATTCTTTCTCACTTCTCTCCATTCTCCTCTCTCCCTCTCCCCCTTTTCTCTCCTCTCTTCTCTCCTTTCTCCTCTCTCCCTCTCTCTTCTCTTCTCTCCTTTCTCTCTCTTTCTTCTCTCCTTTCTCTCTCTTCCTCTCTCCTCTCCTCTCCCCCCCCCCCCGTCTCTTTCTCTCCCCGGGAGGCGCGTGATGACCGGCGACGCGCCGGCCGGGCACTGCGCTCGGGGCTCCCCCGGCGCCGCCCCCTCGGCCGACCCGGGCAGGTGGCCTCGAGTGGGAGCGCGAGCGCGGGGATCGGAAACGGAGGGCGCTGACCCCGGGAAAGTGCCCCTGGCGTCCAGGGAGGGTGTCCGGTGAAGGAAGTCCCTCGGAGGCGCAGGAAGAGGCCAGCCGACGGGGACCGGAATCAAACACCAGAGACCCCCCAGAACGGGCTTCTGGGCTAGACTGGGAGCCCAGGGGTTGAAGCCCGGGGGCCCCCCGCAGGAAAGGAAGTTCTACTGAAAGGGGACGAAAAGAAATAAAAGCCGATTTCAGAGGCGCCGAGATCGAAGAGGATTCCAAGCTCCAGACTCCTAGTCGAATGCCTGGGGTGGTTTTACCTGGGGAAAAAAGAAAGGGAGTTTGGGGTCGTTGTCCTTGGAGGTCTCTTGGTAAGTGAGCTCCAGATGTTGAGATTGAACTGTCGGGTCTCCTGGTTGGTTCATGAAGTGCCTCCTTGCCGAGCTTTACAAGAGTGGAGAGAGCCTTGCTTGTTAAAAAATGAAGTGGGGACCCGAGCAATAATAGTTCAGAGTAAGTAGGGTACTTGCCTTGCACTGGCCAACTGGTCCCCGGCATTCTGTATGTTCCCCCTAAACATACCCAAGGGGAATTCTTCAGTGCAGAGCCAGAAGTAACCCTGAGCACCAAAGGGTATGGCCTCAAACCTAATAATAAGTATATTTTTCCAGGTCTCTGAAGGCTGACTGTGAACTGGGATTGGGGGGCGGGGGGTTTGTTTTGATGTTTGTTTTCCTGAAAGAACTGCTCTTGGAACCTGGTATCTTGGGGAGGGGTGCAAACATTGGCCAATGGAAGGAATACCTGCTTAAGATTCAGACCTATCTGTTTCCAGCTGTATAGCCTATCCAACATGCCAGCATCTCTGAGTTGAAATTTGTGTATTGCCAAAGAGGCAGAAACAACGAGCCTTTGCCTAGTTGTGCCCAGAGCTCTATAAAAAGTACCTGAAATGTGTGAGGAGACACATAAAGCTTCCTTTTATTTCTTCAGGGATTTACAAGCTTTGAAATTATCTTTTTTGTTTGTTTGTTTGTTTTGGTTTTTGGGGTTACACACCCTACCACTGTACTATTGCTCTAGCCCCTGAAATTATCTTAGTGAAAGAGATCTCCGTAAGTAACTCCCATGTCTAAAGAAAATAATATATTCATTCTCACTTAGATAGTTTCAATTATTAAAATTCTGGCTTTGGTCTCTCTCTCTAGCCAGGGATTGAGTTTAACTACTCCAAGAGTGCAAACAGATTTTTGTCAGTATTCTCCAAACTAACACATCAACTAAATATGGATGTTTATCTACATAGATGAATGGGGGAAAAAATCACACATGAAACTAATTGTATATTCACAAACTTTAGCATCCTAGAGGTAGCCATCTATAGATTATTTATAATTCTTAATGTCCCTGATTTCCTTCCAGCAATAGGACAGATAGTTTACTTGTTTCTAATTATTCAAAGTCACTATGTTCTAAAAGGAAATAAGATCCAGAAAGATAGAATAGCAAGTAGGTGCTTGCCTCGCACGCAGCTGACCCAAGTTCGATCCCTATAGGGAATCCACTCGGAATGAGTGCAGAGCCAGGAGTAACCCCTGATCATTATAGTGTGTGTTTCCTCCACTCCTCCCTCCAAAAAAAAAAAAAAAAATAGAATTAAGGGCATAGAGGGATCATTGGTCTCCTTTTTCTCAGAAAGGTTACTAAAACATCTTGTATGATATTTTCAGACATGTCAGTGTCCTACTGCAAAGCCACAAATATTTGAGCATAGATGCACTAGTGGGCAGCAGGCATCTATGGATTCTTGGCAGAGTGACTTCTGGTGAATTTTCTACTTTGTTTTACTTAGATCACTTTTAAACTTTTCCTATGAAATAACTGTTCTTTGCTGTCATCTGTCTTTCTGTTGGCCGTTTGTAAACAGTAAGCTAAAGAAAGGCATGGATAGTAATTGAGATGAAGGGGAAGTGTCTACCACAGCTCTGTTCTCAGTATTTGCCTTCCTTATCCTATTATATGGAGTTGATACTCTAAGAGAGAAAAGAGATTGATGAACAAGAAGGATAGATAAAGCCTCCAAGTACAGAAAGAAAAATACAAAGGTCACTGCTCCAGCCTGGTAAAATTGACTTTGTTCCTGTTTTCACCTGCATGTCTCTACTTCCCTTCCCAGTGAGAAGAAATGAAGATTAATCTCAATTGAGTTTAAATCTAGTAAACCAAGATTTTACGAATGTTTAAAGCATGCATGAACCTTTTCCTCAAGAGTTTCAAGGGCACCGTCGATCTTCATGATTTCCCAATCGTCTTTTGAATTGGATGGTGATAAGATTGACCGGAACAAGATTTCTTAATGTCATTTTTCAGGAAAGAAAACTATGCCCAAGGATAGGAACCAGAATGATAGCACAGCGGTAGGGTGTTTGCCTTGTAGGAGGCTTGCCCAGGACGGACTTGGATTCGATCTCCAGCATTCCATATGGTCCCTCGAGCCATGAGCAATTTCTGAGCGCATAGCCAGGAATAACCCCTGAGTGTCACCGGATGTGGCCCAAAAACCAAAAAAATAAAAAAAATTTAAAAAATGCCCCAGGAAAATATAATTTCTTCATATTTCTATGGAGTACTTGCAAACAGTTTAGTTTAACAAATTGCGCTTGAAGTATGAGGCTTCGTCTTGGACTTTCATAATCAAATGTCTCTGTTCATGACGAAGTATTTTTACCAGAAGGGCAAAGTCCCTTATAACATTTGGAAATGTCTTTGTTCAACTATTGATTGATGTTTCTAGGTATTGTAAAGAATTAGAGGGAAATGAAGCCTGTTAACTGGAAGATGAGGGGGGAGTTATTTGAAGTTCATTTAGAATTTTTTTTTTTTTTTTTGGTTTTTGGGCCAAAGGTGGTTGGTTCGAATCCCGGTGTCCCATATGGTCCCCTGTGCCTGCCAGGAGCTATTTCTGAGCAGACAGCCAGGAGTAACCTCTGAGCACCGCCAGGTGTGGCCCAAAAACTAAAAAAAAAAAAAAAAAAAAAAAAAAAGAAGATAAATTGACTTTTTGGCTGTACCCTCAAAAAAATATCAAATTATACATTCCAGAAGGTAAATTTGCATGCAATCTGCCACGACGTGCATGGAGCTGAAGAGTAACATACCTGAGTGAAGTCAGTGGAAAGGAGAGGGACAGATACAGAATGAACTCTCATATATGAGATAAACACATTAAGGGATCAAAGGCAACAGATCCTAAGAGTTGGCCTACAGAATTGAGTTTGGCAAAGAGGAGATTGGGGGTTGGGGTGGGAAGGGATCCTGAGACATTGACAAATGGATAATGGACATTGATGGTAACTGTGCTGTTAGAAAATGTCATATGCCTACAATTTTATTATTAACGGCATTGTAGCCATGGTACCTAAATTAAAACATTTAATAAAAATAAATGGGTAGGGTCGGCGTGGTGGCGCTAGAGGTAAGGTGTCTGCCTTGCCAGCACTAGCCTAGGACGGACCTCGGTTCGATCCCCCGGCGTCCCATATGGTCCCCCAAGCCAGGAGCGACTTCTGAGCGCATAGCCAGGAGTAACCCCTGAGCGTTATCAGTGTGGCCCAAAAACCAAAATCAATCAATCGATAAATAAATGGGTAAATTTAATAGTATGTAAATTCTCAATTTTTTCAATTTTGGGGGAAAAAGTATTTTCTTATTTAAGAAATGAAAACTTGTGAGAAATTAGAACTTGTCTCTTCTTTGGCCAGCTATGTAAACTAACACATAATACAAGCTAAGGTGGTATTTGTTGAATAAAGAGTGGTCATCTTTTTTTGTTTGTTTTATTTGGGGGCCACACTTGGTGGTATTTGGGGTTTCTGGCTCTGTACTCAAGGACCACTCCTGATAGGGCTGAAAGGTTCATAGAGGGTCCTGAGTGAGCTACATACAAAGCAAGTATACACAGTATAATCTCTCTTGCCTTAACCATGACCATCTTTAAATAATACAGAAAGCATGCATGATGTTATAGTGTTGTTGCTTCTAATTTTTAATTAAAATGACTGAACATCTAAGGTTTGCTATGAAGATGACATTGAATTGGAAAGAGCACAATATGTAGGGTGCTTTGTACGTGGCTAACCTAGATTCAATCCTGGCAGAGCATATGGTCCCCCAAACACTATCAGAAGTAATTCCAGAGGACAGCCAACTGTGACCCCCCAAAAAAGTGTATGAAATGATACCTATCTTACATGATGCATAAATTGAGGCAGGAAGAAATGTTTCCTTTGCACTCATTATCAAGTTTAGTTATTCATGACATTACACAGTGTTCTGCAGTGAGGCTACAGAAATAGCTAAATACTGTCCCCCTTGAAGTTTGTAATCAGTGAAGAAGGCAGATGTGTAAAAAGATTATAATGTGTTGGGACTGGAGAGATAGTACTGTGATCAGGGCACTTGCTTTGCATGCAGCCAATTAGTTTGATAACCATCAACCCATATGGACCCAGGAGTCCTCCAGTAGTGATCCTTGAGCTCGGAGCCAGGAGTAATCTTTTTTTTTTTTTTTCAGGAGTAATCTTTGAGCCCTGCCTAGTGTGGCCCAAAATGCAAAATTGAACAATAGAACTTCCCCCCCCTAAAAAAAATTATACTGTTGCATTAGAGGTGCCACAGCAGGTTAGATGAGCATAAAAGAGAGACCCAGTTCCACCTAGAGAGGGAGTTCTCATGGAAAAATTGGTTTTGGAAACAGGTTTTAAAAATATTAGGGATTTAGGGCCGGTGAGGTGGCGCTAGAGGTAAGGTGTCTGCCTTGCAAGCGCTAGCCAAGGAAGGACTGCATAGGTTCAATCTCCCAGCGGCCCATATGGTCCCCCTAAGCCAGGGGCGATTTCTGAGTGCTTAACCAGGAGTAACCCCTGAGCATCAAACGAGTGTGGCCCAAAAAACCAATACATATATATATATATATGGATTTGCCAAGGAAGGACCACGGTTCAATCCCCTGGCATCCCATATGGTCCCCCTAAGCCAGGGGCGATTTCTGAGTGCTTAGCCAGGAGTAACCCCTGAGCATCAAACGAGTGTGGCCCAAAAAAAAAAAAAAAAATATATATATATATATATATATATATATATATATATATATATTTGCTACAATACTGGAGTAGGGAGGAATGTCAAGTGGCTAGCAAATATAAAAGCACAGACATCTGATCCATACTTAAATTCAATGTTGATTCAGGAAAAAGTTTGTAAAAAGAGAGAGAGAAAATAATGATTTTTCCAAACTTTTTTCTAGAATTCTTCTGAGTTAAAGACATCTTCAAGGGCCAGAGCAACAGGCAGCAGGTAGGGCATTTGCCTTGCATGCAGCCAACCAGATTTATCACTGGCATCCTCTAGGGTCCCCCATCCTGCCAGGAGTGATATCTGAGTGCAGAGCCAGGAGTAACGGATGTGGTCCATAAGCAAACAACAATGAAAAAAGACCTCTAGACCAAAGGGGGCTTACTGAAAAATCACAAAGGATTGAGAGCAAAAGCATATCATGAAGTTTAGAACTCAAATTGTAAAAGAATCTGAGAGGAAAAAAATACCAGAATGGGTTTTTTGTTTTGTTTCTTTTTTTATTTGTTTTTTTTTTTTTGTTTGTTTGTTTTTGGATCAGACCTGGCAGTGCTCAGGGGTTACTCCTGGCTCTATGCTCAGAAATTCCTCCTGACATGCTCTGGGGACCATATGAGATGCCGGGATTTGAACCACCGTCCTTCTGCATGCAAGGCAAATGCCTTACCTCCATTCTATCTCTCCAGCCCCTTCCAGAATGTATTTTTTTTTTTTTGGTTTTTGGGCCACACCCGTTTGACGCTCAGGGGTTACTCCTGGCTAAGTGCTCAGAAATTGCCCCTGGCTTGGGGGGACCATATGGGACGCCGGGGGATCGAACCGCGGTCCGTTCCTTGGCTAGCGCTTACAAGGCAGACACCTTATCTCTAGCGCCACCTTCCCGGCCCCCAGAGTGTATTTTTATTAACACATGAACATAGGGCCAAGGAGAAAGGCCCTTACCTTGCATGCCACTTAGCCAAATTTGATTCCTACCATGGAAATCCCTTAAGCTCTGCCGGGGATACTCCAAAATTAAAAAATAAAGTATATAGGCATATAGGAGGCAGCAAAACCTTAAAATACCTGAATAAAATTTTATTCTATTTAGAATTCTAAATCTAGTTAGACTTATCAATTAAGACATGCAAGGGGGGGGGGCGAAGAGATAGCATGGAGGTAAGGCATTTGCCTAGCATGCAGAGGGATGGGGGTTCAAATCCCAGCATCCCAAATGGTCCCCCGAGCCTGCCAGGAGCGATTTCTGAGCATAGAGCCAGGAGTAACCCCTGAGCACTGCTGGGTGTGACCCAAAAACCAAAAAAAAAAAAAAAAAAAGACATGCAAAGGGGGTAGGAGCGTTAGAACAGTAGGTAGGGAGCTTGCCTTGCATGCGATCGACCTGAGTTCAATCACTGGCATCCCACATGGCCCCCTGAGGATGCCAGGCGTTTGCCTTGCAAGCAGCAGATCCAGGACCAAAGGTGGTTGGTTCGAATCCCGGTGTCCCATATGGTCCCCCGTGCCTGCCAGGAGCTATTTCTGAGCAGACAGCCAGGAGTAACTCCTGAGCACCACCGGGTGTGGCCCAAAAACCAAAAAAAAAAAAAAAAAAAAAAAAAGAGTAGCCCCTGAGCAATGCCAGGTGTGGTTTAAAAAAAAAAAAAAAAAAGACATGCAAAGGGAGCCAAAGCAATAATAGAGTGGGCAGGGCACTTACCTTGCATGTGGCTGATCCAAGTTTGACCCTATATGGGCTCCTATATGAGCCCAACAGAAATAATTCCTGAGTACAGAGCCAGGTGTAGCTAAAACCAATAAAGACATGCAAGAATTCAGACCAGTCCTCATTTAAAGAACGCTATTAAAAGAGAGAAGTACCAGCAGATGATGAGATTGGGGGCTGGATACATAACCTAGGCATTTCCTTTCCCTCCTGCAAAACTCTTAAATCCATGGAAGAGGAAGAAATGGTATTTAGGAATATAGAAACCAGAAGAGTGAAGAGAAGCCCAAAATGCCAATAGTGCATCTGAGAAGAGAGCAACTACTATAGATCAAAACAAAAGAATAGATAACTCCAAAAGTGAGGATTTCAAAGAAAGAAAGAAAAAAAGGAACTCATGAACTAGATGGTTTGGTAGGTGACCCTGAATGATCACTAAAGAAATGGAGCTCGTGTATGAATGCCTAGTGATTGTTTCTGATAGGATGTTGGAGCATTTGGAATAAATTAATCAGAGTTATATGGAAAACTAGGCAAATGGAAAAACAAGGAAATCATTAACTGTAGGAAAAACACGTGGCTATACAAGAAAGGAGCAATGGTCATAGGCTCAATCAACAGTGAAAATATTTGTACAGTCATAATGTAAACACTGATGCATTATCCAGACTGCATAAAGAGAGCTTAACAAATCAATTGGGAAAAGGCATTAAAAAAAATTGGAAAGAGTATAAATGGGCTGGCTCACAGAAGATAAAACTCAAAATTGGACAATAAGCTCTACTCATGAGTAACGAGAAATTGAAACCATTCACAAATAGCAGATTGACACATTTTTAAAATTCTAATGAATAAAGGTATTTAGGTATGGAGCATAAGAAACAGCCATCTGCTGCTGGCGAGAGCATTAACTAAATAGGCACGAAGATAGATCATTCAGAGGAGTCGAGTGTGTGGCTAGCATGCAGAGTTAGGTACCCAGCACCACATGAACCCCCTTGCATCTCTGAGATTGGGCCCCAGAACTCACTGGATCTCAGAAGACTTCATCTTCTGGAAGGACACTAGAGTCAGGCCGAATTGAGGATATGGAAATGGACTTTGAGCCACTTGAATACTTCTTGGGAAGCCTTCTCTCCCCACCACACCCCAATAAAAGTATACAGTTGTGGGGCCGGAGAGATAGCATGGAGGTAAAGCATTTGCCTCTCATGCAGAAGGTCATCGGTTCGAATCCCGGCGTCCCATGTGGTCCCCCGTGCTTGCCAGGAGCGACTTCTGAGCGTGGAGCCAGGAGTAACCCCTGAGCACTGCCGGGTGAGACCCAAAAACCAAAATAAATAAATAAATAAATAAATAAATAAATAAATAAATAAAAAATAAAAGTATACAGTTGTAGGAACAATAGTACAGCGGCTAGGGCATTTGCTTTGCATGCAGCCAATTCGGTTCAATTCCCAGCATTCTTTATGATCCCACCAGGAGTAATTCTTTAGGGTAGAGTCAGGAGTTACCCCTGAGCACCCACCAAGTGCCACCTAAAAAAAAAAAAGAAAAAAGAAAAAGGATACACCAGTATCATTTTTCTGTGTCTTGTAAACCTGAAAATAAAGATCCTTGGACACTGTAGCAATCATTCTTCCATTCACTTAAAGGAACTTTCCTTAGATCATCTCTTAACATTTCTAGTAGCTCTTCTCTTTGCATTTTCAATAGTTCTTTACCTACTCTCAGTCTTTGCTAGTCTTATTTTCTTTTTATCTAAGAAAATAGAATCGGGGCCCGGAGAGATAGCACAGCGGCGTTTGCCTTGCAAGCAGCCGATCTAGGACCAAAGGTGGTTGGTTCGAATCCCGGTGTCCCATATGGTCCCCCGTGCCTGCAGGAGCTATTTCTGAGCAGAGAGCCAGGAGTAATCCCTGAGCACCACCGGGTGTGGCCCAAAAAAAAAAAAAAAAAAAAAAAAAAGAAATAGAATCGGGGCCAGAGAGATAGCACGGAGGTAAAGGTGTCTGCCTCACATGCAGAAGGTCGATGGTTCGAATCCCAGCATCCCATAAGGTCCCTCCAGCCTGCCAGGAGCAATTTCTGAATGTAGAGCCAGGATTAACTCCTGAGCAATCAGAAGAACACTTGAACAAAGCTCCACTATACTTGCCTGTATACCTGCATCCAGGCCCATAGACTGATTTCTCTCCAGTTGCATCTTGCATTTCCCTTATTATGAGAATTAATTTATATGTCTTAAGTATCATCTTTATTTATTTTTGGTTATGTTTTCTGTTCCTATATTTTGTTAATTTGATGTTGTATTCTGATCTTTTTTTTTTTTTTTTCAAAAAAAATTAGGATCTTGGGACTAGAGTGATAGTACAGCAGGTAGGGTGTTTGCCTTGTATGTGGCTGACCTGGATTCAATCCATGGTATTCCACAAGGCTCCCCAAACCAAACCTCCAAACCAGGAGTAATTTTTGAGTCTAGATCCAAGAGTAACCCTGGGTTCTGTCCGGTGTGGCCCAAAAACAATAACAAAAAAATTTAGGGTCACTTCATGTTGTATTACATCAACATTTTAGATTTTTTTTTTTTTTTTTTTTTTTTGGTTTTTGGGCCACACCCGGTAACACTCAGGGGTTACTCCTGGCTATGCACTCAGGAGTCGCTCCTAGCTTGGGGGACCATATGGGATGATTGAACCTCGGTCTGTCCTAGGCTAACGCTGGCAAGGCAGACACCTTACCTCTAGCGCCACCGCACCAGCCCCTAACATTTTAGTATTTCTTTTTTTTTTTTTTTTTTTTTTTTGCTTTTATTAATTATGACAACAAAGATGCAAAGAGAGAGGACAGGGTAAAGTTACAGTGGAAGCCCAATCACCCATAAGCAGAATTCTCGGTAGTCCCATCGATGATATCCCAGCCTTGATCTTTCAACCAAAGAAAATTAAGAAAAACAAAACTGAACCCATGTACAATACAATTAATTTGTCCCTCAAATCCCCAGTTGTATTACATACTATTTCTTAGCAGCACACAATATAATCCAAAGAGATTAGACTTATGTAACTCCTTAAACATTGAGGGCAAAGTACATTTATCTTGTTCCATGCACATGCTTACTAGTTTAAGTTAACCTCAAAAGTTTTAGTGGGTTGTTTTTCTTAAGGATTGGAGTCAAGGGAAAGTAGTAATAAATGGTGTTAGAGTGGCATTTGTTTGCATAGGCCCACCAAAATATAAGAGACATGGAAAGAAAAATTATGGTCTAAATACAAGGAGACCCTACCCCTGAAGTTTCCTGGCACAGGACTGACTCTAGGCTCCAGGCAAACTAGTTTGTCCAATTCAAGTCATCGTCTGTAGTGGCAATACACCTTCATTCCTCACATAGTCTCTGTTGTTGGTATCATGCTTCTGTATTAAAGGTCCTGGAGTCTGCATATCCCATATTGCAGTCAGGATGGTGCAGAGCATCCTCTCGTTTCATCTCACACTTAAGGGGCACTAGAGAGAACCATGTCCTGTAGAGCAGGTCATTGTTGTTGTCAAGTCTTCTCAGTGTAATCGGAAGTCTCTTTTTAGGAGGTCGATGTCAGACCCTTGGTAGTGTCTTTCCTGGTAGAGGACTGCTTCCAGCTGTTGCTATAAAAGACCTTGGATGTTTCGTAGATAGCTTGCCTGGTTCTGGCGTGAATGGAGGATGCCCATTCCTCTGAGGCCTGTGCCAGGTCATTCTATCAATGTTCAGGGTGTAAGGTACATTGTACTGAGATTTATTAGATAAGAACTTATCTGTAGGTATAGTGTTTTCCTGTTTTAATGTGTCTATGCAAAGAAGGATCAATGCCATGAAGCGTTATTGGTGCATCTGGAGGCCATAGGAACAAGACCAGCAATTTCCATGACATAGTTCAATCATAGGCATCAAACTGAGGGACAGTTCCACCAACAATCCTTATTGAACAGCTTACAAAGAAAAGACAAGATGAAAGTGGATAGAAACATCATGGTAGAAGAATATAGAGAGAGTTACACCATTAAAGAAAATATACATGAAATATTCAAAAGATATATGTGTTTAATTTATGTCCTTCTAAATAGTTCTGGGATTGTTAGATCCACTGTATGTCTTTGGTCTGAGATTAAAACTGTGTATTATAGAACTTAAGAGGGGTAAATCGGGGGTAGTGATGGTTGGGAGGAGTATACGTTCGCGCGCCCCCGCGCGGTTTGCATCATGTAGACTAGTATGAAATTGCCAGTGACAGCATGAGTATAACTGACAAACTATCTGCCACCCCACAGATCAAACACCACCCCCCAAGCCAATCTCACGAGCTCAAGCGCAACCCTAGGCCAATCTCCGCAGCTGGCCTGGGGGTGGGGAAAACCCAGGGTGCCCCATCAGGTCCTCCCAGAAACCCACCTGGAGATCCGGAGGAAAGGGGGAGAGGGGGGTCGGGTGACCCAAGTCCAGGCCCCCCTACCCTAGGCCGGGCCAAGAGGCCCCTGGCACATACGGAGGTCTGCCAGGAGCCAGCCCGTGCCGGCTGAAAATCCTGCCCCAGGAAGGGAGGAAAGCCCTCCCAGGCCCAAAGGACCAGAGCTCAAGACCCACCCTCACATTTTAGTATTTCTAAGGGAAGCTAGTTTGCAGTTTACTTCTCATTTTCACAGAATGTTAAATGTCCGTAGGAATGACCTAAGAATGATTTATGAAACAATTCTTCATCCCTCAAAACATTTACTTAATGTTAGGAATAATTTGTGATATATTGCAAACATTTTCTTTCTTGACTTTGTGGTGATTATTTTCTCCATACAAAAGTTGGGGGCCGGAGAGATAGCATGAAGGTAAGGCGTTTGCCTTTCATGCAGAAGGTCATCAGTTCGAATCCGGCTTCCCATATGGTCCCTCGTGCCTGCCAGGAGCAATTTCTGAGCATGGAGCCAGGAGTTTCCCCTGAGCACTGCTGAGTGTGACCCAAAAACCACACACACACACACACACACACACAAAAGTTATTATATTAGAGTTGAAGAGGTAACACAGTGTGAATAAGATGCTTGCCTTGCCAAGAGCCAACCTAGATTTTATTTCTGGCACCATATATAGTCCCCCAAGTACTGCTGAAAAATAATCCCTGATTGGGGCCGGAGAGATAGCATGGAGGTAAGGCGTTTGCCTTTCATTCAGGAGGTCATCGGTTCGAATCCCGGCGCCCCATATGGTCCCCCATGCCTGCCAGGAGCAATTTCTGAGCCTGGAGCCAGGAATAACCCCTGAGCACTGCTGGGTGTGACCCAAAAACCACAAAAATAAATAAATAAATAAATAAAAAAAGAAAAAGAATCCCTGAGCACTGCAAGGTGTAGTCCACAAAAACAAAACAACAGAAAGATTTTTTTTTCCATCAAATATATCACTTTTCCTGGGTGTGACCCAAAAAAAACAAACAAACAAAAAGAACTGGAGCCGAAGAGATAGCATGGAAGTAAGGTGTTTGCCTTTCATGCAGAAGGACAGTGGTTCGAATCCCGGCATCCCATATGGTCCCCTGAGCCTGCCAGGAGTGATTTCTGAGCATAGAGCCAGGAGTAACCCCTGAGTGCTGCTGGATGTGACCCAAAAAACAAACAAATAAATAAATCACTTTTCATTCATCTCATTTGATTTTTAATTATAATTGAAAGCTTTCCTGGAAGCAAGTTAAAGAATTCACTCATTTTAATAGTGCTTGTGGAGTTTTACTTTTATATTTAGATCCTTGTCCATTCAGTATTTATTTTTATCTGATATGATATCTGGAACTAATTTTATCATTTTTCCAAGTGATCAACTATTTGTTTTAGTATCATATATTTAGAAATCATTTTAGGGGCCGGAGAGATGGCATGGAGGTAAGGTGTTTGCCTTTCATGCAGGAGGTCATCAGTTCGAATCCCGGTGTCCCATATGGTCCCCCGTGCCTGCCAGGAGCAATTTCTGAGCGTGAAGCCAGGAATAACCCCTGAGCACTGCCGGGTGTGACCCAAAAACCACAAAAAAAAAAAAAAAAAAATTGAATTTAAAAAAAAAAAAAAAAAAAAAAGAAATCATTTTAGTTCTGTCATAGAAGTTAACATGGGGAGGGGGGCAGGAGGGATATTGGGGACATTGAGGGAAATGTGCACTGATAAAGGGATGGGTGTTGGAACACAATTTGACTGAAAATCAATCATGAACAACTGTGTTCCTCATGGTGATTCAATTAAAATTCTTTTTTTACAATTTAATCATTTTAGTGACCAGAGTCATAGCACAGCTGCAGGGCGGTTGCTTTGCATGCTAGACCCAGGTTAGATCCCCAACATCCCATATGATCCCCTGAGCCTGCCAGGAATGATTCCTGAGCACAGAGCCAGGAGTAACTTCTGAGCACCGCCGGGTGTGGCCCGAAAACAAACCGAAAAATAAAAGACAAAAATTAATCATTTTCGCTCCAATTTTGAGATACCTAACCTTATCATTTACTAAAATTTCTTATGTACTTAGTTCTGTTTCTGTGCCTATATCTCACAATTTCATTAGAAAGGCTTAATACAGATACTCCTCTCTTAAGGACCTACTTTTTTTTGTGACCGCTTGCACTGACGACCATCTCTTCATCATTATTGTATTTTATTTTAAATATTCTTTTTCCATCTTGTGCACTCTGCAGTACAGTCCTGTGGTTTTGGGTGCTTTAATGTGCCTACTTTACTAACTTTATGTTCTGTAATACATTGCAGTACTGTGTGTAAATTGCACAACCTACGCAAATTAAAACAAGTGGAAGTTTTCAGTCTGATCTTTCTCGTTATTTTACTTATTCAGAAGACTGTATTGTCAAAAGTACTAGGCATATACTGTACTACTGTATACGGTACAGGCAGTTCCTCACTTAACGACCAATTCTCTCAACGACCAAATCGTTGAAACGGACCTTGGTCGTTAAGCGAGGAGTATCTGTAAGTATATTTCGTTTGTTTGCTTGTTTGTATTTTGGTGTCCCAAGCAGGGCTGAGGAGAAGTAGGCGCTAGGGGGCGCAGATCAACTTCAGAATATTTGCTGCCAAAGAGAACACAAGGGGGCGCAGTTCAACATAAAGACCCTGAGGATTCAGTGCTGTTCAGTCCCTATAGTGCCAGGGATTACCCAGGACACCCTAGAAGCGCTCAGAGATCTCTAGAAATGCTGGGCAGTGGGTTGGGGGAACCACAAGGTACAGGACATCAAACCTGGACTGGCCAAGCACCTAAGCCCTTATATCATCCTACTGGCCCAACAGTAAGTTTTAAAGTCTGATATGCCAGAATCCCCTTTGAAATTTATTTCTTTGTCTTTTTTAAAAAGGTTTTTTCCTAGCTAATACTGTATATTTGTTTTAAGTACCAGCTTTTCAAGCTGCATTTTTAAAAAATGTTGCTGTACTCTATTGAGATTACTTTAAATGGTCAATTAAGTATGACAGGCATCTTTATGATGTTGAATCATCCTACCTAAGAACAAGAACTGTCATTTTTTTTTTTCACCTATTCAACTTAATGAAAAACCATGGGTTCTAGATATTCTGGAATGAGGAAGAGGTGAAAGAGTTAAGTGTCACTTGCCTCATTGGGAAATAAAAACGATGGCTAAAATGGATACACCAAAGAATGGTATAGACAAACGTTTTAATGGCTATTTAATGGATATGGATAAATTCCAGGAGGACAGATACAAGAATGAGGGGACTGGTTTTTATACAACTCATCGAGTTGTGGTAGGAATCCCATGACATGACCGAAAAGATTGGCAATAATAGAAGTGTAGGTGGGGATGGGGTTAAGAATATAAGCATGACCTGGTGGCAAACTTGCCATTAAAGATAGCAGAAAACCACTATCACTGCCTGTTGAAGAGTCATGGAAGGGAAAATTTCCTGGAACCAAGAGAGAGCTCAAAAGGAGACTTGTGCCTGATTACCACTATGGCCTTGGATGGAGACAGGGCCAGCTATAGAACAAGGCATCATAGACAAAGAAGGGTGAGAGTAATATTTTACTTCGTTTGTTTCATTTAATTCTGTTTTGTGACATCCCAAGTTATATTATACTCGACTAACTATTTGGGCAATTCAGTACTACAACCCTAAGATGAGGTGCTGCTTAAGCCCTGCTACACTGTAGGCCATCAGGGATATTCCTGGGGGTATTTAGGGACCTCTAGTGATATACTCACTGATGCTAAGGAGATCATGTATTGCCGGGAATTGAACCCAGACCCAGAGTATGCAAATCAGGTACCATAGCCACTGTACTATCTCCTCGAAACTGGAAATGGTTTCGGAGGTGGTGTGATTGATATCCAAGCAATGCTTTAATGCATTAAACTAGATAAATATTCATCATAGAGGCTGGAGTGGTGGCACAAGCAGTAGGGCTTTTGCCTTGCATACGTTAACCTAGGACGGACCAAAGTTCGATTCCCCCCCAAGCCAGGAGCAATTTCTGAGCGCATAGCCAGGAGTAACCCCTGAACATCAGGTGTAGCCCAAAAAGCAAAAAAAATTATATATATACTCATCATGGGGCCAGAGCAATAGCACAGTGGTAGGGCATTTGCCTTGCATGTGTCTGATCCAGAATTGATCTGGGTTTGATTCCCAGCATCCCAGGAGCGATTTCTGAGTGCATAGCCAGGAGTAACCCCTGAGCATCGCTGGGTATGGCCAAAAAACAAAAACAAAAAATTAAATATTCATCATAGAATAGAATAAAACAATAAAATAATCAAGGGGGGAGAAATAGTACATTAGGTAGGTAAATGGCATTGCATTCAACTGACTGGGGTTCAGTTCCCAGAATTTAACCTTTCAAGCACTACTGTACATTATCTTTCAATATAGTAATTCCTATATTGAGAGATAATACCTTATATCTCTCAGATACTGCCTAATAAGCAATATCAAGCATTTCCCCCTTAATAAAGGGGAATTTTCCCCCAAATTTAGTTGTTAACTCTCTGAGTGAATGACTTAGTGAACAAATTTATGGATTATCTCTGCTTTAGCTACATAAATCCTCTGGCCTTCAGGTATCAACCTAAACTCAGGTTTAGAAATCCACCAAGCGGGGCTGGAGAGATAGCATGGAGGTAAGGTGTTTGCCTTTCATGCAGGAGGTCATCGGTTCAAATCCCGGCGCCCCATATGGTCCCCCGTGCCTGCCAGGAGCAATTTCTGAGCCTGGAGCCAGGAATAACCCCTGAGCACTGCTGGGTGTGACCCAAAAACCACAAAAAAAAAAAAAAAAAAAAAAAAAGAAATCCACCAAGCATGTGGCTCTAGTAGATTATCTAGCAATGAGTCCAAAAGAATTTATTTTGGGGCCAGAGAAATAGTACAGCAGATAGAACACTTGCCTTGCATGTGGCCGACCTAGGTTCAATCCTTGGCATCCCATACACTCCCCCAAGCCCACCAGGAATGATTCATGAATGCAAATGAAAGAGCAAGCCCTGAGTACCAATGGGTGTGGCCCACAAACAAAACAAATAACAAAATAAATTAACAAGTATCTTGGGACCGGAGAGATAGCACAGCAGCGTTTGCCTTGCAAGCAGCAGATTCAGGACCTAAGGTGGTTGGTTCGAATCCTGGCGTCCCATATGGCCACCCCACCCCACCCCACCCCCTCACCCTCCGGTGCCTGCCAGGAGCTATTTCTGAGCAGATAGCTAGGAGTAACCCCTGAGCACCACCGGGTATGGCCCCAAAATCAAAAAAAAAAAAAAAAAAATTTAACAAGTATCTCAAATTACTCTACAGGCAATTCACAGGCCATATCTGAGTATCATAGTGTAATCAAAGTATGCAATAAAAAGGCCTTTAAATTTCTGTCGAAATTTTGGTTTTCATGATATGGTCCATTTTTCCTTTTTAGATGAACTTAAGTAGCTTGTGGCTGATTCCTGTTTAGTCTCCAGCACTGTATGCTCCCCCAGGTATCAGAGGGTACAACCCAGCCTACAGAGATGGCTCAACTAATCCTTGGCATACATGGTCCAAATCATATTGCATCCATTCGTTCTTGACCATAGAACTTTAGTCTCAGGCCCCATACCAGAACTTTTCTCCCTAGCCTGGGGAGTGCTGGGAGGCTTGGCAGGCCCCCAGCCATCCTTGTCTTTTTCCCCTGACTCCAGGCCTTCCCTGGGTGCCAGCTCAGATGGCCAGAAGTGGATTCAGGTGGACTCTTAGTGGTCCTCAGGTTCCCCCCTCCCTCCGTACTCCAGGGGGGAGGTGCATGGGGAGGAGGGCGGGCAGACATTTGGCTTCCGATTTTGTCCTTGATTCTGGAGACCAGCTCTTGCGAGATATAGGGTTTTTCTCCCCTGGACTTCAGTCTTTCCCTGGGCACTGGTCTAGGTGGACTCTACAGGAGTCAACAGGCTTTCCCTTTATCTCTCCGTACATTAATGGGAATGCGCTCTGGGAGGAGGGCAAGCTGTTCTAGCACTTTATATTTATATTGGGACAGTTTATATTGGACAGTCAGTGAAAAGTTTTTCTCTTTTTTTTTTCATATTGATATTATTGTGTGCATATATTCTATATATCCATAATATCCATCTTGTATTGGGACCTTGATACTGCCCTACAAAGCTCTTTTTTTTTTTTTTTTTTTTTGGTTTTTGGTTTTTGGGTCACACCCGGCGGTGCTCAGGGGTTACTCCTGGCTGTCTGCTCAGAAATAGCTCCTGGCAGGCACGGGGGACCATATGGGACACCGGGATTCGAACCAACCACCTTTGGTCCTGGATTGGCTGCTTGCAAGGCAAACGCCGCTGTGCTATCTCTCCGGGCCCACAAAGCTCATTTCTAATATTTTACTGCCTCAGTCCCAACCCTTACTTCCCCCCATCCTCCCATGTAGGTGCAGCTAATGACATGAAGCTCACCACATAGAATGATAAGTGCAGTTAGAGAAATAACTACACTGAAAACTATCATAACAATGTGAATGAATGAGGGAAAAAGAAAGCCTGTCTCGAGTACAGGTGTGGGTGGGGTGGGGAGTAGGTAGATCTGGGAAATTGGTGGTGGGAATCCTGCACTAGTGAAGGGGGGTGTTCTTTACATGACTGTAATCATACAAGTACAATTATATTTGTAATCATGGTGTTTAAATAAAGATAATTAAAAAAAAGAAGTTTAGTCTCATTTTAGTGTGTAATTAAAAATATTTAACAGGGCCAGATAAATATACAGCAAATAGGGCACTTGCCTTTCATGTGAACAACCCAGGTTTGATTCCCTGAACTCCATATTTCCTGAGCCTTCTAAAAGTCATCTCTACGCACAGAACCAGGAGTAAGCCCTAAGCACCACTGAGTGTGACCCAAAAAATCAGAACAAAACAAAAATCATTTAACCCTAACCCTTATTATTCTGCCTTTCTCTGTGTTCTTTGCTTCTTCCGATTGCACATGAGTCTTCTTAGACTGAAAAATATGTTAAATATCCATTAAAAGTTGGTTGAGGAGCCAGAGAGATAGCATGGTGGTAAGGCATTTGCCTTGCATGCAGAAGGACGGTGGTTCTAATCCCGGCATCCCATATGGTCCCCCGAGCCTGCCAGGATTGATTTCTGAGCATAGAGCTAGGAGTAACCCCTGAGCACTGTGGGTGTGACCCAAAAAAAAAAAAAAAAAGTTGGTTGAGTAGGAACAAATTCCCAAACTTTTTTTTTTTTTTTTTTTTGGTTTTTGGTTTTTGGGCCACACCCGGCGGTGCTCAGGGGTTACTCCTGACTGTCTGCTCAGAAATAGCTCCTGGCAGGCATGGGGGACCATATGGGACACCGGGATTCGAACCAACCACCTTTGGTCCTGGATCGGCTGCTTGCAAGGCAAATGCCACTGTGCTATCTCTCTGGGCCCAAATTCCCAAACTTTAACTTTCTTGCTGTGTAATCTTAAAGTTACTTAGAGTTTCTGAACCCCAATTCCATGCTGTCAAAGAAAAATGTACTTCACAGATTTGCTTTCATAGTTAAAGGTCACCTATTCTCACTACCTCTTTCATAGTAGATGATAAATGAGAACAAAATTACTCTTTTGCAAAATATTGATCTTTCCCTTTTTCTTCTTGCTGAAGTTCTTGGCCTGGAACACTTCAGCATCACTCTGATATTATTTTTTCTTTCAAAGGAATACCTTTTTAAAGAAGTTTCTAGACTAAATTGGAAAGAACCTTAACAGTAATCGGAAAGAACCTTAGCAGTAATCTGCCTTTCCAGTGGAGGCAGGAGATCTTGCCACAGGTTTTCACAGGCTTCCTGGCAGGTGGTTATTTTCAAGGTCTCCCATATCATCTAGAGTTCTCTCTTATTAGAAGACAGGTTTATTTGTTTTTTTGTTTTTTGTACCCTTAATGTCATATACATTATTAAATTTAGGCACCTGAGGTTATAAAACTGTTAATAGTAGGGTGTCATATATAAAATATTCCAGTTCACACACAGAATGTCATTTCACCAGAATGTCTGCTTTCTTTTGAGTGAGATAGTACAGTGGGTAAGTCTTTTGCCTTGCGCACAGCCAACCTGGTTTGATCCCCAGCATTCCATATGATTTCCCAAGCCTGCTACGAGTAATTTCTGAGCAAGGAGTAACCCGAGTGCCGGCACAATAAACAAACAAAAGCATGTCCACTCTCTTTACCATTGTCCCAGTGTCCTGCCTGCTGCATCCTTCCCATAAGCTTCCTATTGAAAACTAGTTTCTTTTGGTTTTGGTCACTTATTATTCTTTATATCCTTTATGTATATGAGATATATCTTTTTGTTTTGTTTTGTTTTGTTTTGTTTATTGGGCCACACCCGGCGCTGCTCAGGGGTTACTCCTGGCTGTCTGCTCAGAAATAGCTCCTGGCAGGCACAGGGGACCATATGGGACACCGGGATTCGAACCAACCACCTTAGTTCCTGGATAGGCTGATTGCAAGGCAAACGCTGTTGTGCTCTCTCTCCGGGCCCGGGATATATCTTTATATCCATATGAGAAAGTTCATTCTTTGTCCCTCTTCTAACTTCACCCATCATGATACAATCCAGATCCATCCACTTAGCAGCATACTGCATGGTTTCATCTTATCTTACAGCTGAGTAATATTTTAATGTGTATATATGTGTACCATAACCTCTTTAACCTGTCATGCTGCAATGAACTTAGTAGTGCAAATATATTTTCTGAGCAGAATTTTTGGGCCTTTGGAGTAGAAGCCAAGGAGTGGGAATCAAATGGAGACTTAATTCCTAGTTTTCTGAAGTGTCCATATCATTTTCCCAAAAGTGCTGGACCTGTTGACATTCCCACCAGCAGTGGACAAGGGTCCTTTTTTGCTCTCATCTACATTTGTATTGTAATATGTGTTGGTCTCTCTAGTATAAATGATATCTCATTTCATTTGCATGTCTCTGATAAATGATGCAGAGAAAATATTTTCACATTCTCTTTTGGCCATTTATATGTCGAAGACTTTTTTATAAAAACAAACAAACATGGGGCCAGAGAGATAGCATGGAGGTAGGGCATTTGCCTTTCATGCAGAAGGTCATTGGTTCAAATCCTGGCTTCCCAAATGGTCTCCGGAGCCTGCCAGAAGCGATTTCTGAGCGTGGAGCCAGGAGTAACTCCTTAGTGTCTCCAGGTGTGACCCCCCCCCCAAAAAAAAAAACACCAAAACAAACTAACAAACAAAAAACACTTTTTTTCAGCAACTGGCCCTACATTTGTAGCTTCCTTCCCTTATTTCAAACAACACCAAAAAAACCCAAAAACAAAAAAACAAAACAAAACAAACAAAAAAAAAAACCCAAGGAGCTAGAGAGATAGCATGGAGGTAAAGCGTTTGCCTTGCATTCAGAAGGACGGTGGTTCGAATCCCAGCATCCCATATGGTCCCCCAAACCCTCCAAGAGCGATTTCTGAGCATAGAGCCAGGAGTAACCCCTGAGTGCTGACAGGTGTGACCCAAAAAACAACCCCCCCCAAAAAAAACCAGACTTTTAATGTAAACCATTTTAATAACTACAGAACATTTTTTCTCCAGTCTAGCATCCTTGGACATCTGGGTTTGTTTTTTTTTTTCTGTTGTTTGTTTTTTGATTTTTGTTTTCTTGGGGCCACATCCAGCATCACTCAGGGTTACTAATGGCTCTGAGCTCAGAAATCACTTCTGGAAGACTCAGGGAACCATATAGGATGCAGCGGATTGAACCCAGGTCGCCACATGCAAGGCAAACGCCTATCTATTGTGCTATTGCTTTCGACCCTAAGAACTGTTTTGTAAGGATTCAAATTAAGACAGAAACATTTGCTACCATATTCTGTCTTCTACTTTAATTAATAATTAATAATTGTTAATTCCATGTTTGTCTTAAATAGAAATCTATTCACAAACTAAACTTATACTAAATAAATAAAACTATCAGAAAGTAAATTGACAGAAGAGGAGAAAATCTAAAAATATAAAATAAATACTTTAAATTGCTTTGTGTACTGTTATAATGTGGGGCCAGAGAGATAGCATGGAAGTAAGGTGTTTGCCTTTCAAGCAGAAGGACAGTGGTTCGCATCCTGACATCCCATGTGGTCCCCTGTGCCTGCCAGGGGGTGATTTCTAAGCATAAAGCCAGGAGTAATTCCTGAGTACTGCTGGGTGTGACCCAAAAAAACAAAAAAAAAAAAAAGAAAGAAAAAAAGAAATGTTATAATGTACTACAATCTGGGGACTTGAGGGACAAAGTAATTGTACATGTGTCTTATTTTATTTTTCTTAATTTTTTTTTTGGCTGAAAGTTCAAAATTAAGGTGTCAGCAAGGGGATTTCTTCTGAGAATTTTGTTTATGAGTGATGTCTTCCCACTGTAACTTCACCTTGTTCTCTTTCTTTACATCTTTATCTTCATAAAATAAAAATGAATAAATAATAAAAGAAGAGCTTACTAAAAATTATATATATAGCCAGAGAGATAGCATGGAGATAAGGCGTTTGCCTTTCATGCAGAAGGTTGAAGGTTAGTGGTTCGAATCCCGGCATCCCATATGGTCCCCTGAGCCTGCCAGCAGCGATTTCTGAGCATAGAGCCAGGAATAACCCCTAAGCACTGCCAAAAACCAAAAAGCAAATAAATAAAATTATATATATAATAAAATATATAAGAAAATAAATATATAAAATTAATATGTAAAATAAATTAGTTTATCCAAAAATAACAAATTTAAACGTGATTCTTTACATATGTATAAGAAATATCTATGAGGGGCCAGAGAGATAGTACAAGGGTTCAGACACTTACCTTATTACATGTAGCCACATGTTTAACAGAACACTGTCGGGGATAAGCCCAGAGCATTAGACCAGGAGTAAGCCCTGAACACTCCCAGGGATGCCTAAACCTTACTCCAAAAAAGAAATATGAGGGGCCCGGAGAGATAGCACAGTGGCGTTTGCCTTGCAAGCAGCCGATCCAGGACCAAAGGTGGTTGGTTCGAATCCCGGTGTCCCATATGGTCCCCCGTGCCTGCCAGGAGCTATTTCTGAGCAAACAGCCAGGAGTAACCCCCTGAGCATCGCCGGGTGTGGCCCAAAAACCAAAAAAAAAAAAGAATTTTATATTTTGTATTCAATAATCATAATACTGAAGATATAGACTATATATTCTACATATATAATTCAAAATAAGAAGAGACCATAGTTCTTTTTTTTTTTTTTTTTTTTTTTTTTTTTTTGGGCCACACCCGGTGACGCTCAGGGGTTACTCCTGGCTATGCGCTCAGAAGTCGCTCCTGGCGTGGGGGACCATATGGGATGCCGGGGGATCGAACCGCGGTCCTTCCAAGGCTAGCGCAGGTAAGGCAGGCACCTTACCTCCAGCGCCACCGCCCGGCCCCAAGACCATAGTTCTTGAGCAGTCTAATCAATAGAATCTCTTCATAAACTAGTATAAACTGGATTAAATACAAAAGCCCAAAACCTGAGAACATTGGACAGTAGTGAATGCAAACAGACTTTGTAAAGAACTCATTACTCAGGAAAACACACACACACACACACACACACACACACACACACACACGATGAGTAGGTTTTGTCTGAAGCAAGGCACAGCCAGTGTTACTCTGGGAAACTAAAACAGAGCAAACACTATAGGGCAAAGTTCAGCAAAACTGGTGTTAGGAGGATATAGTGGAATCTCTTTAGAGGAGAGAATCATAGGAAGCCCTAAACTCTCCGTCTACTCTATTTAAATTTCTGTCTTCTGAACCACATATGCATTAGTTAGATTCACTAAGAGATAAAAACAGATATTTGAGTAATCATCCAAGAATGAGAATTAGAAACTAGAAGGTCTAGTTCAAATCCAATCTAATCAATTAGATTAAATCAGTTAAATATTAGAAAAATATTTTAAAAGGAAATAAAACAAAGCCTGATAATCTAGGGGCTATAGTGATAGCATAACAGGTAGGGCATTTGACTTACACACAGTTGACTTGGGCTCAATCCTGGGCATCCCATATGGTCCTCAAGCCTACCAGAAGTAATTTCTGAGCATAGAGCTAGGAATATCCTAGTGCTGCTGGATGTGGCCCCCAAACCATAAACAAATTTAGAAAGGAAACAAAACCTTGATAATTCTACAATTCATCATTTACAAGGTACAGAATCCATTTTGAGAGTTCAGGAGAGGGGCTGGAGCTATAGCACAGCGGTAGGACATTTGCCTTGCACACAACCGACCCACGACAGACCCGGACAGTTCTGGCATCCCATATGGTCCCCCGAGTCTGCCAGGAGCGATTTCTGAGTGCAGAGCTAGGAGTAACCCCTAAGCGCAGCTGGCTATGGCCCCACCCATCCCCAAGTAAAGTTCAGGAGTAATGATACACCTTCAAGACAATGATAATTTAAAAAAGAGAAGTGATGAGAAGATTCAAAAATTTAAATTAGCTTATAAGGATTTAAAATTTATTACAGAGACTAGAGTAATATCATAGTGGGTAGGACTTATACCTTGCATGCAGCCAATCCAGATTCAATCACCAATACCCCATATGGTCCCCTAAACCTGCCAGGAATGATTCCTGTACACAGGGCCAAGAGTAAGCCCTGAGCACAGCCAGATATGGTTCAAACCCCCCAAAAATAATTGAAAAATCTATTACAGCATGTCATAGAAGCAAAGAAAAATTCTTCAAAATGTGTGAAAAGATTGTGACATATCTATATCTCACCTTTTCCCCCATAATTAATTGGTTCTATTATAGTGTCTATTGTCTTGGTTTCAATTTCATTATTTTCTGTTAAAGTTTATATCTTTACATTTCACAAGTTTCACAAGTGAGGGAAATCTTTTTTTTGGGGGGGGTTTGGGTTTTTGGGCCACACCCGGCAGTGTTCAGGGGTTACTCCTGGCTGTCTGCTCAGAAATAGTTCCCGGGACCGGGAAGTTGGCGCTAGAGGTAAGGTGTCTGCCTTGCAAGCTCTAGCCAAGGAAAGGACCGCGGTTAGATCCCCCGGCGTCCCATATGGTCCCCCCAAGCCAGGGGCGATTTCTGAGCGCTTAGCCAGGAGTAACCCCTGAGTGTCAAACGGGTGTGCCCCCCCCCCAAAAAAAAAAAAAAAGAATAAGCAGAAATAGCTCCTGACGGCACGGGGACCATATGGGACACCAGGATTCGAACCAACCACCTTAGGTCCTGGATCGGCTGCTTGCAAGGCAAACACCTCTGTGCTATCTCTCCGGGCCCAAGTGAGGGAAATCTTCTAATATCTGACTTTTTTCTTCTGACTTACTTTCTCTCAGTTCCCTCAAGCTGCTTCATTTTTGCTGCAAATATGCTATTCCAACTTTTAATAAGTGATAATGCTCCATGTATAAATATACCCTCTTCTCATTCATTAACAGGAACTTCATATTCTTTGGATAGATGGACATAGTTTGCTGTTCTGTATTTAGCTTTTTGAGGAAACTCCATATTAGTTTTCAAAGTAATTGTACCAATTTACTTTCTAACAACACTGCTTAAAAGTTTCACTTTCGGGCCCGAAACCAACCAACCAAAGGTGGTTGGTTCGAATCCCAGAGTCCGTATGGTCCCCCATGCCTGCCAGGAGCTATTTCTGAGCAGACAGCCAGGAGTAACCCCTGAGCACCGCTGGGTGTGACCCAAAAACCAAAACAAAAAAAAAAAGTTTCATTTTCTTCTTTGGGGGGGGGGGTCACACCTGGTAGCGCTCAGGGGTTACTCCTGGCTCTACACTCAGAAATCGTTCCTGGCAGGCTCCGGGACCATATGGAATGCCGAGATTCAAACCACCGACCTTTTGCATGCAAGGCAAATGCCCCACCTCCATGCTATCTTTGTGGCCCCTACACACTTGATTTGTGTCTTTTCTTTTCTCTTTTGGTTTTTGGTTTTTGGGCCACACCAGCTGACCTCAGGGGTTACTCCTGGCTCTGCACTCCTGGCAGACTGGGGAGACCATATGGGATGCAGGAATTGAACCCAGGTCTGTCCTGGGTTGGAAGCATGCAAAGGAAACAACCTGTTGCTGTGCTATCTCTTTGGACCCCACACTTGGTTTTTGTGTGGTCATTGGTTGTCATTCTTTGCTTCTGGTGTGCACACTTTCAGGTTGCACTTCTCTGGGGGGGGTCACACAGTTGGTTGTGGGTTTGCACACATGGTTGCCAGAGGTACGTTATGCATGGTCCACACGCACTTTAGTTGCAATGCTTACCAATGGTCACATACTTCAGTAGTGCTTGCACATACTTGGTTGTGGTGAGGTGATGATTCATATTTGTGTGGTGCCAGAAACCCCACCAACAGCAGCCCCAAGATTGCATTTGGCACATGTCAGAATAATGGTGGGCATTGAACTCACATTGTCATGCTTTGCCATTCAGCCATACCTGTGATTTTTAGAATGGACATTTTGACTATATCTATCTTGCTGTTCACATATATGGAACAATATATATATATATATATAATTTCAGCAGTATGATCTACAAAGTTGTTGTCATACAATAATCCAGATATACAATATTCTGACATCAATCCAAACAGCAGTGTCCATAACCCCTATCTAAAACTCGAGATACTTAGGTTTAATTATTGTAGTTTTGGTTCTATTATTACTATAAAATTGACTCTCATGGTTTAAATATGTACAGATATCTCACTTTTTTACCAGACAAACCTATGGCCCCTAAGTTACGTACCTCTAAGCTGCCTCTTTTGCTCCCCCCAGTTCCATTTCTCTGTGTCCCTGCCTTTCTTTCAAACTACACCAAGAATACCTACTTTGGAACCAGAGCGATAGCACAGTGGTAGGGCATTTGCCTTGCACGTGGTTGATCCAGGACGGACCTGGGTTTGATCTCTGGCATTCCATGTTGTGGTCCCACAAGCCAGGAGCGATTTCTGAGTGCATAGCCAGGAATAACCCCTGAGCATCACTGGGTGTGGCCCCAAAACAAACAAACAAAAAGAATATCTACTTCATGTATGTGTGTCAATACAATTGAAACAAGCACATACATAGAAGTGGTCTGAAGACACTGCCATTTTGAGAAATGATTTAAGATTCTAAAACTAGGGGCCGGTGAGGTGGCACTAGAGGTAAGGTGTCTGCCTTGCAAGCGCTAGCCAAGGAAGGACCACGGTTCGATCCCCCAGTGTCCCATATGGTCCCCCCAAGCCAGGGGCAATTTCTGCCAGGAGTAACCCCTGAGCATCAAACGGGTGTAGCCCAAAAAAACAAAACGCGAAAAACAAAAAAACAACTTAAAAAAAAGATTCTAAAACTACTAAAAATTATAGTGAAAAAATTACTAAAAATTGTAATGAAAAAATTAAAACACTGGTCTGAGTTCAAAACAATTCTGCTTCCATGACTGGGTCCAGCTGTTTCAAACTGGCCTATACAGCACAGGGCAAAGTATAGATGATATTAAGAATAATTAATAAACAAAAAAAAACAAAACAGAAGAAGGGCCCGGAGAGATAGCATAGCGGCGTTTGCCTTGCAAGCAGACGATCCAGGACCAAAGGTGGTTGGTTCCAATCCCAGTGTCCCATATGGTCCCCCATGCCTGCCAGGAGCTATTTCTGAGCAGACAGCCAGGAGTAACCCTGAGCATTGCTGGGTGTGGCCCCCCCCAAAAAAACAACAAAAAAAAAAACAAACAAAAACAAAAGAATAATTAATTATATTTAAATTTTCTTTCTTTACATACTGGCAGAAGAAAATGATATATGAATAAATAAATGCAGGCTTAAAGTGAAGTTTCAAAAGCTGGTCTGGGGCTGGAGTGATAGCACAGAGGTAGGACATTTGCCTTGCACGTGGCCAACCCCTGACGGACCTTGGTTCCATTCCCAGCATCCCATATGGTCCCTCAAGCCTGCCAGGTACAATTTCTGAGCTGCCAGGTGTGACCCCCTCCCTCAAAAACCCAAAAAGCGGGGCCGGGAAGGTGGCGCTACAGGTTAGGTGTCTGCCTTGCAAGTGGATGGACCGCGGTTCGATCCCCCGGTGTCCCATATGGTCCCCCCAAGCCAGGGGTGATTTCTGAGCGCATAGCCAGGAGTAACCCCTGAGCTTCAAACGGGTGTGGCCCAAAAACCAAAAAAAAAAAAAAAACCCAAAAAGCTAGTCTGAGGAAAGTGTTACTCGGGATTTAAAAAATTATTTTCTGTGATGGTTTGGCAAGGTAGTCCCTGAAAAGACTGCTTCTCCAATGGCTGGCTAATTCCTTGAGCTAGGAAAAGAGATGGAGAGTAGTTCACTTATCATCGTCCTTAGCCTATGCTCTTTACTAGTAGTCACTGTTGGAATTGGTATTACTGGAAATCTAGTGCCTTATTTGCTAATGCTGAGATTAACTAGGGACAACAGAGTTGGTGCCTTCCAATGCTGGTCTGAAATAAGACAAAAGTAGACCTTTTGAGAGGGACCATTAGGATTCTGGAGGCTGCTGGAATTGTGTGTCATGGTGTTAAAGCCCAGAACCTAATCAAGGGTCATAGTCTGTCAGGTATTCTCATGTGTCTAGTCTAATTATTGTGTCCCTTGAGGTTCTCAAAACCGAGACACATGGTCAAATTTCTCTTCATAAAAAAATAAAATGTAAAAATGAAGGTTTTTCCACTCTCACTTTTAGCAAGAAACATAAAGTAGTGTAGTGAACCATGTGTTGCTCCTCACCTCCACACACAGAGAGAGAGCTGGTGGAGTTCACCCAAGTCAGGCACTTGTCTATGGAAACAGTACTTGGCAGTGCCAGTGGGGATGTGTGTGGGCAGTTGTGGGCTGAGGTTAGAACAACCCAGTGTTCTTAATCCACCACCAGTCAGGAAACAAAAATGTAATTTCTCAGATTTCTCCCCACATGATTTTATGTTTTACAAAGAGCCAAATCTCCAAATCTTCAGAGGAAAACAATGCAAAACCAAAGCTGGTCATCACCCCTTAATTTCCTGGCAGGAAAAGTTGAGGCACTTGTGAAAAGATTCTAAATACCTTTCTACCTCCATCAGTCACAGATGAGGTGCAGAAAACTGGACAAGTCTACTTTCTCACCTGACCTCCAAACTATCCCATTAGTCTAGGAAGGCCATTTTGGTCCCATCAATGGTTTTTTCCCCTGTCAAATTCTTTCTGTACATAAGAAGGATTCGAGATGGTTTTTAGGACTAGTGTTCCTAACTAGTAAAAATGAAATGGATCTCATAGTTAAAATATTTATGTAAAAGAACTGCTTATATCAAAAGATATATGGAAGGATAAGCCACAAGTGTTTTTGCAAGATTGTTTGTGGAAGATGGGAGGAATCTTGTGGACAGAGAGAAATACAAGCAAGACTTGTTTGCAAACTTTGTTGTAGATTTGTTTTACTTAGCAACTATGTAAATATTTTATATAACCATAAAACAAAATGAAGATTTAACAACAATCTCTGAAAATTAAAAGCAAAATAAAATAAATTAACCTAACTACAAATCAAGTTAGTGGCAAAGACCCACAAAAGGGACCTTTAAATAAGTGAATTTCAAGAAGAAGTAATTTGATTGCTTAGCACAGTGGAATATATCCTGAGGTCAGAAAGAACTGCTTAAAGAATTATCAATTGTTTATGGCAATCATATTGTTTTTAGTAGTGTTGGTATTTTTGTTATTATTGAGATTGTCGAATGTGTATTATGAGGTTAAGAAAATCAGTAATTATGTGATATTATGGTATCATTCCCAGGGTCACTGAGAACCAGGATTCTCTCAGCATGGGAAAAAGAAAATACAGATCAAGAAAGAAGTTAAGTATAAACCTTGTATTGGAATTGTAGGTATCATGATGAATTTGTACATCGGGAGAAAAATGAGCATTTTCTAGTTCTGTCCATTTCAAGTATCTAAATACAATGGTCATTAATAAAAAGAGAGCATTCAGGCACCCAAATTATAATCTTAAAATACTGTTTCCTACTTGAAAAAGAATAGAAAAAGTGGGGCTGGAGAGATAGCATGGAGGTAAGGCATTTGCCTTTCATGCAGAAGGTCATTAGTTTGAATCCCAGCATCCCATATGGTCCCCCGTGCCTGCCAGGAGCAATTTCTGAGCATGGAGCCAAGAGTAACCCCTGAGTACTGCCAGGTGTGACCCAAAAACCACAAAAAAAAAAAAAAAAAAAAAAAAAAGAATAGAAGAAAAAAAAGAAAAAGGAGTCTTGAAAAAGAAATAGGGATTTTTCTGTCTAGGGCAGATTATAACATAACATAATAAGAAAGTTAAGATCTCTCCTATAAAGCATAAAAAAAAAGTTAGCAAAGTCCATTAATAGCCTGTCAGGAAGACCAAAAATCCAACTTTTGTTTTGTTTTGTTTTGTTTTTGGGCCACACCCGGCGGTGCTCAGGGGTTACTCCTGGCTATCTGCTCAGTAATAGCTCCTGGCAGGCTCGGGGGACCACATGGGACTCGGGATTCGAACCAACTACCTTAGGTCCTGGATTGGCTGCTTGCAAGGCAAACGCTGCTGTGCTATCTCTCCGGCCCCCCAAAATCCAACTTTTAAGAGAGTTTCCACTGGGGCTAGAGATAGTACAGTGGGGCCAGAGTGGTAGCACAGCGGACATGGCTGGTTAGGGTTTGAGCCCAGGCATTCCATATGGTCCCCTGGGCCTGTCAGGAGCAATTTCTGAGTGCAGAACCAAAAGTAAATCCCTGAATAATGCTGGGTGTGCCTCCCCCCAAAAAAGAGATAGTAGAGGGGGTAGGACATTAGTCTTGCGCATGGTCATCTGAACTCTATCCCCAGCACCCCATATATCCCCTGAGTACCACCAGGAGGGATTTCTGAGTGTAGATCTAAGAGTTAACCCTGAGCATTGTGGGATGTAAGCCCAAAACAAAAGAAACAAAGAGTTTCTCACTGATGAAGCCAGAGAGATAGAACAACAGATAAGGTACTTTGCCAACTCTGGTTCAATCCTAGCATCATACTATATGGTATCTGGAGCATTACCAGTAGGGATCCCTGACTAGTAGTAATACCTGAGCATCACCAGCTGTGACAATCCTCCCCAAAAGAGTTACATCAGGCTGGAGGATAGCACAGAGGTAGGGTGTTTGTCTTGCATGCGGCTGACCTGGGATGGACCCAGGTTCTTTTCCTGACATCCCACATGGTCCCCTGAGCCTGCCAGGGAGATTTCTGAGTGTAGAGCCAGGAGTAACACCTGAGCGCCTTGCCGGGTGTGACCCAAAAAACCAAAATAAATAAATATTAAAAAAAAAATAAAGGCCGGGATGGAGAGATAGCATGCAGGTAAGGCGTTTGCCTTTCATACAGAAAGTCATTGGTTTGAATCCCAGCAACCCATATAGTCCCCCGAGCATGCCAGGAGCAATTTCTGATCATAGAGCCAGGAGTAGCCCATAAGCGCTGCCGGGTGTGACCCAAAAAAACAAAATAAAAACAAAACAGAACAAAAGGCCACTAGATGTTTAAAATAAACCTTTGAATCATGAATCTTAAATCATCACTCAAAAATTATAAATCAGGGCCCGGAGAGATAGCACAGTGGCGTTTGCCTTGCAAGCAGCTGATCCAGGACCAAAGGTGGTTGGTTCGAATGCAAGAACCAAAAATATATATATATATATATTGGGCTCGAAGAGATAGCACAGCGGCGTTTGCCTTGCAAGCAGCCGATCCAGGACCAAAGGTGGTTGGTTCGAATCCTGGTGTCCCATATGGTCCCCCGTGCCTGCCAGGAGTTATTTCTGAGCAGACAGCCAGGAATAACCCCTGAGCACCGCCGGGTGTGGCCCAAAAACAAACAAAATAACATATATATGTAAACATATATATATTAACAAGACTTTTTGTCTCTCTTTTTTTGTTTTTGGGCCACACCTGGCAGCACTCAGGAGTTACTCCTGGCTCTGCACTCAGAAATCACTCCTGGCAGGCAAGGGGTCGGGGGAGGGGGGCATCATATGGGATGCTGGGATTCAAACCACCATTGGTCCTGGGTCAGCCACTTGCAAAGCAAATGCCCTACTGCTAAGCTATCTCTCCAGCCCCGAATTTTTGTCTCTCTTTCTCTACATTTTTAATTATGAAAAATTTCAAACCGAGGATAGAGAGAGGACAGAATACTAGACTTTCATGGCCCAGCTACTCAACTTTAATCATTATTAACACTTTGCTACCATAGTTTATATCTCCAATGCCTTATTTTATTGTTAAATTATCTATTTAAACACCGTGATTACAAATATGATTGTAGTTGTATGATTAGTCATGTATCCAATGCCTTTTGATGAGCCCATTAATTTCAAGTTTTTTTTATTTTAGTTTTTGGTCACAACTGGTGATTACTCAGGGGCTACTCTAAAATCAGTGCTCTGAAGTTATCTCTACAGTGCAGCTATAGGGTGTATAGAATAACAGCCTTGGATGGGGCTGGATGGTGATGGATGGTGAGGCCTTTCTTCTCCAGCTCGGACCACGCATCTTCAACACATATACTAAAATTGGAAGGATACAGAGATTAGCATGGCCCCTGCACAAGGATGACATGCAAATTCGTGAAGCAGCCCATATTTAAAAAGAAAGAAAAAAAGGGCCTGAAGAGATAGCACAGCAGCGTTTGCTTTACAAGCAGCCGATCCAGGACCAAAGGTGGTTGGTTTGAATCCGTGTCCCATATGGTCCCCCATGCCTGTCAGGAGCTATTTCTGAGCAGACAGCCAGGAGTAACCCCTGAGCACTGCTGGGTGTGGCCAAAAAAAAAAAAAAAAAAACCCAAATTAAAAAAAAAACTCAGGCAGGTTTCAGGAGACATCAGCTATACTCAAAGCTCTAGCTACCTAGGCTAACCATTTAAGCAGCCTATTCCACTGCCCTGTCATCTTAACATGATTCTGCCATCCCTCCTCCTCCTGCTTCTTCTTCATCTCTCCTCCCAAATCTTCTTCCTGCCCCTCAGGTAATCCTATTGATACCTCCCAAAGGCCCCTCCCAGAAATGAGCAGGTCTTACTAGCAGGTAAGGTTACAAAGGAAGCATGGGAGATGGGGTAACATGGCGTTTGCCTTGCATGTGCTAACTACGATCCCCAGTGTCCCATATGGTCCTGCAAGCCAGGAGCGATTTCTGAGCACATAGCCAGGAGTAACACCTGAGCGTCATTGAGTGTGGTCCAAAAACCAAAAAGTAAAATAAAAACTAAAATAAATCAAAGGAAGATATCACAAATAGAGAAATGAGGAAATAAAAAGTGATGATCCTGGCTCTGTTCTCCAAGAGAGAGCATAGTCGCTAGCTAAGGAGAAAGGATCAAACTCATAATGGAGTTACAAGTTTTAAAATGCTGGTGGGTTTAAGGCCAACCTCAGCCTTTGCTTTTATTATCCCTCTAGTGGTCCTCAAACTATGGCCCGCGGGCCACATATTGTATTTGTATCTGTTTTGTTTCTTCATTGCAAAATAAGATATATGCAGTGTGCATAAGAATTCGTTCATTAAGTTTTGTTTTTACTATAGTCAGACCCTCCAATGGTCTGAGGGACAGTGAACTGGTCCCCTGTTTAAAAAGTTTGAGGACCCCACACTTTGACAAATACTTGGCAATTAAGTAAGTACTCTTTTGTTGAATGGATGAAAGGAGTTAACATCCAGAATTACTTCCAAAGGAACAGTTGACATCAATAAGATATCTAGTTGAACATTCTCATCTAATACGGTGGCTCAGAATTTCCTGAATAGATTCCTTTGGGGACAATTGCTTCCCTCTCTGAAAAAGTCAGAGCTTCTGAGCAAATATGGGGGACTTCTGCCATGCTTGTTTGCATCGATAACACTTCAGCAGCCTTTCCCATATTTGCTAAAATTTTCTTTCTTTTTTTTTTGGTTTTTGGGCCACACCCGGCGGTGCTCAGGGATGACTCCTGGCTGTCTGCTCAGAAATAGCTCCTGGCAGGCACGGGGGACCATATGGGACACCGGGATTCGAACCAACCACCTTAGGTCCTGGATTGGCTGCTTGCAAGGCAAACGCCGCTGTGCTATCTCTCCTGACCCTTGCTAAAATTTTCTAAATCACTCCATATGATAAGCTTTGGAAAAGTTCTATTAATATTATTAAAAATAGAGCCAGAGAGATAGCATGGAGGTAAGGCGTTTGCCTTGCATAGAGGACGGTGGTTTGAATCTCAGCATCCCATATGGTCCCCCAATCCTGCCAGGAGCGATTTCTAAGCATAGAGCAAGGTATAACCCCTGAGCACTGCAGGGTGTGACCCAAAAACAAAAACAATTATTAAAAATAAAGAGAATACTGCAACTGTAAATACAAATTTTTTTGGATGGGCTACAGAACAGTACAGATAGATGGTCAAGGGCTCTGGTCTCAGGAGCCAATCAGGAGTGATCCCTGATGCAGCAGAAAAAAACTCTGAACACTATTGGCTGTACCCCTCCCCCGAATTTTATTTTTTTATTTTTTTAGTTTTGTTTGCTTCCCCCGAATTTTTTTTTTTCTTTGGTTTTTGGGCCACACCCGGTGACGCTCAGGGGTTACTCCTGGCTATGCGCTCAGAAGTTGCTCCTGGCTTGGGGGACCATATGGGACACCGGGGATCGAACCGTGGTCCGTCCTAGGCTAGCGCTGGCAAGGCAGGCACCTTACCTCTAGCGCCACCGCCCAGCCCCCCCCCCCCCGAATTTTTTTTAAAAAGTTTTATTTCTGGGAGCTGGTGCGGTGGCGCAAGTGTTAGGGCATTTGTCTTGCACACGCTGACCTAGGAAGGAGCACAGTTCAATCCTCCTCGTGTCCCGTATGGTCCCCCAAGTCAGGAGCGATTTCTGAGTGCATAGCCAGGAGTAATCTCTTAGCGTCACCCCCCCCCCCCAATAAGTTTTATTTCTGGTACTTAATAGTAATGGATAGGACATTTGCCCTGCACTTGGCAAATCAGGTTTGTTCCTGGAATCCCAAGCCTACCAGGAGTAATTCCTGAGTGCAAAGGTTGGATTAAACCCTGAGCAGCTCTTGGTGTGTCCATTAACATCCCCCCCCCCCCCCAAAATCAAGTTTTATTTCTTCTTTTCCATTTGTTTTTCCTCTTTAATTTGGCTAATTTTTCTACCTCCAGAAAAATGCTGAATATTTGGATTTTGATATAAGGAAAGCCATTTCATCTTTCACTAGTAAGTACAGTTATGGATTCTGTACTGGATGAGTCAGAAGTTGGAACATCAGTCCTAAGAAATGATGTTATTTGTGTGCAAATGGAAATGAGCCAATTTCTTTTTATTTTTTGGGTCACACCCGGCAGCACTTGGGGTTACTCCTGGCTCTACGCTCAGAAATCGCTCCTGGCAGGCTCCGGGGACCATATGGAATGCTGGCATCATCTTTCTGCATGCAAGCAAGGCAAACACCCTACTTCCATGCTCTCCGGCTCCGGGCCAATCATTTCTGTGGTGAAGGATGAACTGTTTGTATCAACCAATGAAATGTTTGAATTGTCAAAGCTTGAATGTAAACTCTATATAAACTGCTTGAAAATTTGAATTGGGGGTCCTTGTCAAGACTCCACTGCTTTGGATGAGACTTAGGCCTCAGCTAGCCTAATAAACTCCCTTTTGTGTTTTGCACTATTGGAGGTCTTTGACTCTCAGCGCCTACTTAAATGACCAACTCGGACCCTAACAAAACAAACTAAATTTGTTTCTAGTTTGCTGATATTTTTTTTACAATTTTTTTTTGGGGGGGGGCACACCCGTTTGATGCTCAGGGGTTATTCCTGGCTAAGAGCTCAGAAATTGCCCCTGGCTTGGGGGACCATATGGGATGCCGGGGGATCTAACCGCAGTCCTTCCTTGGCTAGCGCTTGCAGACACCTTACCTCTAGCGCCACTTCTCCGGCCCCAAGAGTTTAATTTCTTAAGGTTTCTTCTGTATTCATTAAGATAGTCAACAAGCTTTTTTTTTTCTCCCATTAATGTGGATAGCATGGATGTAGGGCATGTGTCTTGCATGCAGAAGGACGGTGGTTTGAATCCCAGCATCCCAAATGGTGCCCCAGCCTGCTAGGAGCAATTTCTGAGCATAGAGCCAGGAGTAACCCCTGTGAGTAAATTTTATTGGATGATTTAAATTTGGGGCTGGAGTGATTGTACAGCAGTAGGGCATTTGACTTGCATGCTGCCAACCAGGGACAGAGCCAGGTTCAATCTTCAGCATCCCATATGGTGCTGTGTGATTTGGGTCCCCATATGGTCCCCTGAGCCTGCCAGGAGCAATTTCTGAGTGCAAAGCCAGGAGTAGCCCCTGAGCGTGGCGGGGTGTAAAACCAAAAAAAATTTTTTTAAATATGTATTCTTCCAAAAATGTTGTGACATGGCAGTGTATACATTGGTGAATCTGATAGTACACATCTTGTATCTGTCATTGTTTCTTCCCATTTATTTTGGGGGGAGTACACAACTGACATACTTAGGAGTTATTCCTGGCTCTGTAATCAGGAATTAATTCTGGTGGTGCTGGATGGGGTCAAGGGGCACCTCAATGGATGTCAAGGATTGAACTCTGGTCTATGACATGCAAAGCATATACCCTTATCCACTGAACTATTTCTCTGGTCCCTACTCAGTAATTTTCTTGTTTTTTCCCCTTGATTGACTGAAGTATTTTACTGAATTATGTCATATATACAATGGGCACAAATTTTAAGTGTATACACTCAAATATACTTATCCATATCATCATCATTCAAATAAAATATAAAAATGTCCAACTCCTGTTTCTTATTTTATTTTGGGCCTCACCTGGTGATAATCCGAGGTTACATACCCCTGGCAAGATCCGTAGGCTATATGGAATGCCAGTGACTGAACCGGGTTAGCTGTGTTCAGGCAAACGCCCTTCCTGCTGTACTATCACTCTGCCACCCAATATATATTTTTCAGTTTTGGGGGTCATACCCGGCAGTGCTCAGGGGCCATTCCTGGCTCTACACTCAGAAATTGCTGCTTGCAGGCTTGGGGGACCATATGGGATGCCGGGATTTGAACCACCATCCTCTGCACGCAAGGCAAATGCCTTACCTCCATGCTATCTCTCCAGCCCAACCCCCCATAAATTTTTATGATTTTGAAATCGGGTTACACTGATGTTACAATAGAGATGTCTCCAATTTTGGATTAGTCTTGAACAGCTTCTATGCCTGTATTCACTGTAGTCAGCAAATAGTTGTGATTCACCTATTTGTTGGTTGCCCAGAAATTGGGAGTCTTGATCGTGCTTGCAAAATTTAGTTTGCACCAAATCTCGAGTATCCCATACAAATTTGTTAGACAGTAAGTACACATCATTTATCTTGTATACAATCAACTCAATCCCAACACTACTTATGGTCCCCAAAGCCCAGCAAGAGTGACCCCTGAGGGGAGACCCATGAATAACCTCTGAGTTTGGTTTGACCCAAACCACTACCACCAATACCAATTCCCTAGCAAAATGTGTCACAATTTCTGGAGATGCTCCTTGGTACTGTTACTTTATTTTTGACACTCTGCTCCACAAATCCCAGGTTGGGGCTGGAGCTATAGCACAGCAGGACATTTGCTTTGCACACGACTGACCCAGGACAGACCTGGGTCTGATCCTCGGAGTCCCATATGGACCCCCATGCCAGGAGTTAACTCCTGAGTGTCATCAGGTGTGGCACAAAAACAAAACAAAACAAAAAAAAAAAAAAAAAAAAAAAAAAAAAGAAATACCAACCATAAATCCCAGGTAACTAAGTAATTCTGACTTCTGGTCAAATTGTGGGAACTGCTGTACACTCCAATCAGAATATGCCTCCTTACACCAGTTTAGAAACTAACTCAAAAAAAGAAACAAAAACTCACGATAGAAAATCATGGGGCCAGAGACAGCACAGTGGTATGGCATTTGCCTTGCATGTGGCTGACTTGGGAGAAACCCGGTTTTGATACCTGGCATCCCAGGTGGTTCCCCACCTTGCCAGGAGCGACTTGAGTGCAGTGCCAAGAGTAACCCCTGGGGCCGGAGAGATAGCATGGAGGTAAGGCATTTGCCTTTCATGCAGGAGGTCATCGGTTCGAATCCCGGCGCCCCATATGGTCCCCCGTGCCTGCCAGGAGCAATTTCTGAGCCTGGAGCCAGGAATAACCCCTGAGCACTGCCGGGTGTGACCCAAAAACCACAAAAAAAAAAAAAAAAAAAAAAAGAGTAACCCCTGAGCACAGCTGGGTGTGGCCCAAAAGCCAAAAAAAAAAAAAAATGGATTTCAACTGTCTCTGGAAGACAGCGCCTTAAGCAAAATGAAGAATAAGAACTGTGGGGGCAGAATAGTAGCTCAAAAGATAGGGCATTTACCTTGCATGTGGCTGACCTGGGTTTGATCTTATGGTCTCCTGAGCCAATCAGGAGTAACCAGAGCACTGCTAGCTGTGGCTCAAAATTTTTTTTTAAAAAAGAAAAACTGAGGAGCTAAGATAAAAGGCATGAGCAAGGTACCAAATAAAATTACCAGCAGCCCACATCCCCACAATCAAAACCAGACTATAATAGATGAGATAATTTAGATTTCAACAAACAAAATTTAGTTCAGTTGTTGCTTCTTGGAAATGCTAACATTCAGGGATAAAATTCTAAATGTAATGAATCATCTACTCATACTCAATAAGCCTCACAATGTTTGATATATGGTCTGTAAACATGCACAATTTTCAACATGGGTCATCACACCACCAGAGTTCAAGGCAGACTGCATTGGGTTGTCTGTCACTTTCATTAGATCTCTGAAGGCAACTGATTACTATAAATTAAGTAAATTAGCATTCTAAGTATTTTTGTATAGTGCTTGGCATGACACCATACTAAATATAAAAACCAGCAAGCTATGGTGGCAGAAGCAAAAGCAAGGAGTAGGCATTGGCCTTCTAAGTGACTGACCCAGGTTCAATCTCCTGCATTCCATAGCCTATTCCTAGCCTGTCAGGAAAAATTTCTGAATGCAGAGCCAAGAGTTATCCCTGAGCGCTGCGAGGTGTGGCCCAAAAACAAAATCAAACAAACAAAATCAGCCTTCTAGCAAAATCCAATAACCTACATGTTAAAAATCATTGAGGATTTGCCATAAAAAGAACCTAAATATATATATTTATATATATCAGTAGTATTGAGCAGGGTTTTTAGTTTGAAGACTAATTTTTACTACATATCACTCATGAAATTGAAATGATCAATACCTGCTCCTTTTACTCAAATTTTATTTCTTCGATTATAAATAATAAAAATACATCATAGATACTACACTTTAGGGCTAAAACTATGAACGAGTGATAAGCAACAGGGTTCAAAACAAAAAAGGTCTCTGTAAATGGAGTTGCACCAGCCTTTTTTCCACTTTTCATTTGCATTTATTTAAACACAGTTCTCAAAACACTTGAGTAAATTGGGCCTCCTCTGATAAGCAAAGGACCTGAAATAATATTTAAAAAATGAACAGGCAAAGTCTTTAGTCCATCCACAACACAAGTACAGTGTTCCCTTCTCTTTCCCGAAACTCTGAAGCACCCAGATTTTTTTCATATAATCTAAAAGCTAGAAGAACAAGAGTACATCTGTGGTGGAATGTATTGTCTTTTCTTTTGCTAACAACTAGTTGAAATACCATTATCCCATTGTAACAGCTTCAAGAGATAGCCTTTTTAAGGCATACATTGTGTAACTCTTATTTTCTGCTACATATATAATACAGATTACATAAAGGCTGACAAACCCACACTAATATAAGCATAAGCATTTGCTGTACTGTAAGGTCATTAGTTCTATTACTAGCAGTAGAGTTACAGAGCATAACTGTCAACACTTGCAGATATATTAAGAATGGTATGTCTCACTGACTGGGAAACTGGTTTTTGTTGTTTCTGGTAATTTACTATCTAATCTGAACATTTCTGCTAAGCATAGATGTTAGAAAAAAAGTAAAAATCAAACTTTATTGTTGCTTTTTGCCATTTGGTAGCATTTACACACAGGCTTCGATCTTCAGAATACCCTGGATTCAGTAGAAAAACCTTTTAAATGAAGTTTTGTACAATAGAAACTTCTCAGCAGTCAAAATTTAGACTGTAAAAAAATACATGCAAAACATACTTTTCTGAAAACACTTAACTTTGAACAAAGCACCAAACTACACAAATGCAGAATGAAAACAGCATTTCAACTCCACCAAAAGTAGTCATCATAAAAGGTGTAAAAGTCACCTAACTTCACTAGGCACTGTTCACTTTTTAAACAGGAGACAATAAAAAATATTGTCCACAAACAATATCCCAACTCTAGGGCAAGTTTCAGAAAGTCTTCAACTTCATGCTTTAATAGCGACCTGAAAGGAAAAAATTGAATACATATCAATACTGAGACATTGCTAAAATTTTTTTTAAAATAAATTTGATAGCAGACAGCTAAAAGATTCCCAAGCAATGAATGGTGGTGGCGGATAGTACTAGAAGGGTGAAACAGCCCTGCATGTTGGAATAACCAAGCACTCTTAAACAAGTTTGGAAAATGAGATGGGGAAAGGTAGGGGTAGGTGGGTGGGTGGGTGCGTGTTATGTAGGCCTCGCACTCAAAAACCCAGTCTCACTACCTGGCTCTATTTCAGAATACTGCCAGGAGTAGATCACAGGGTAGATAGCCTCCAAACAAATAACAAAAGTCGGTAGGGCAGGGCACTTGCTTTGCTTGCTGCTGACCTGGGTTGGATCCCAGGCACCCTATAAGTCTCGACTTCAAAGCCTGAGCGTAAATCGATATGCCTCCCAAACAAAAAATATCCACACAAATTAAAAAAACGCTATTTTGGTTTGGTAAAACCATGGCAAATATAATTAATAAACTATCTTAAAGATCAAAACTTACGAGGTGAGTATGACCGAGATCTGGAACGCGATCTGTATCCTCCTCGACTGTAGTAAGGAGAAGGTGACCGTCTTCTGTAAACAAACATAAAGATTCCTAAATTCTCCACAAATCACAATTAGACTAATATTATACCTCGTATTTTCTCACTAGTCTAACAAGACAATCCTGAAAACTCTGATTTTATCATTGGACTTCAGGATCTGTACCGAATAATATATATAAAAAGTGGCCAGAGCGATAGCACAGCAGAAGAGTGTTTACCTTGCAAGCCCGGGCTTGATCCCTGGCATATCATATTGTCCCCCAGACTGCCAGTAGTAGCTCAAAACCAACCAACCAACAAACACACACGCACACACATTTATCAGAAGAACTAAGAATGTAGTTTCTTAAAGATTAATTCACTACTATACTGTCTTATATACAAAATAGACACTACCCAGCATGAGATTAAATTTTAGCATATACACTGTTAGGATCCATTTTAAATAAATGTCATGAATTCATTGCTAGTTGCCACTATTATGCAAATTTGGTATTATACCAAAACTGAATATTGTAGACCCGCTCCTATAATACCTGTAAATCTGATCCCTGTCTTGAGCAGCTCTCCATCCTCCTCCACCACCACCTCCTCCTCTGTGAAGGTAGAAAATTATAACTGTAGCAAGCAATTTTTTTTAAAAAAAAAAAAAAGCATCAATTCAGTTAAAAACAATCGTAGCACTAATGTTAAAGTTCTAAGAATTGTCTATTTTTACTAAACCAAGGCTTAGAGCTCTCTCTGGTGGTGAAACATTATTAGAATAAGGAACATTTCTAAATAAAAACTGTCAGCTCATTTAAAATGTAACAAAAAAAAAATCTCAGTAATGGACAATTCCCTTACCAAAATCCCAATATAGCCTCCTTTTTGTAATAAACTTACCACTGTTCTAATTAGGATCCTTAAAGAATTATTTCCTTGCCCATTGATATATAATGAAGAGCACGAAAACTTGCAAAGTAATGACTTTTAAAAGTCCTTTAAAATTAGCTTTATTGAGGCCGGAAAGGTGGCGCAAGCGGTAGGCCGTTTACCTTGCATGTGCTGACCTAGGAAGGACCATGGTTCAATCCCCTAGCGTCCCATATGGTCCCCCAAGCCAGGAGCAATTTCTGAGTGCATGGCTAGGAGTAACCTCTGAGCATCACCAGGTGGTGAACCAAAAACCAAAACAAAAAAAAGCTTTATAAATCAATAGAATGAGAGCTCAGTAAGCTGGAAGCATTTGTTGTATTTGATTTTTGGTATAGCATGGTGCCCTAAACACAAAACCAGGAGCCTGCATGCTACCAACTGTGCAGCTTCTCCCCCCACTGGCAAAGAAAGGTACCAGTATATTGTTTCTACTGTAACACTAGAATGACTGTTCAAGTTTACACTAGGTAATTTGTAGTTAAATCTAAACAATGCTTTTAAAAAAGAAAAAAAAAAACCTTCAGCTTTAGCTTTCTAAGTATGAAAAGTTAAAATTTGGGCCCGGAGAGATAGCACAGCGGCGTTTGCCTTGCAAGCAGCTGATCCAGGACCAAAGGTGGTTGGTTCGAATCCCGGTGTCCCATATGGTCCCCCGTGCCTGCCAGGAGCTATTTCTGAGCAGACAGCCAGGAGTAACCCCTGAGCAATGCCGGGTGTGGCCCAAAAACCAAAAGAAAAGTTAAAATTTAGAAACTTTCCTTCAAAGTTTTGAGGACTTGTGTAACTTACCTGTATGATCTGCTGTAATAGTCCCGGTCATCATAACCTCGATCATATCCTCTATCATAGTAATCTCGACGGCGTGAGCTGCCACTATGAATAAATATAAATCTTATAAAAAAACCATCACTAAATACAGTGGCCATAACTATATTCCCAAGACCAAACTCTAACGGAATAACAACTATTCAAGCGCTTCCTAAAAGTAATAGGCATTATTTGGGTCTTGGAATGCAATATACTATCAATACAACTACTTTTAAGAAAGCAGTTTGGGGCCGGGCGGTGGCGCTGGAGGTAAGGTGCCTGCCTTGCCAGCGCTAGCCTAGGACGGACCGCGGTTCGATCCCCCGGTGCCCCATATGGTCCCCCAAGAAGCCAGGAGCAACTTCTGAGCGCATAGCCAGGAGTAACCCCTGAGCGTCACAGGGTGTGGCCCAAAAACCAAAAAAAAAAAAAAAAAAAAAAAAAAGCAGTTTGAACTTAAGTATAGCAAGGTCATTTGCCTGGTTCTTTGGCCCATCCAGGATCTCCAGTATCTCATATTAACTGAATACTGCCAGGAAAAATTAATTGCTGAGCACAGAGTAACCTGTGTATTACAGGGTGATCCCCTAAAGTCAAAAAAGAGTGCAGAGATCCTTCAAATAGGGAGATCTTTAGTAAAAACAGTATGATGTGCCAGAAAGTTAGCACAGCAGTAAGGCCTTGAACATGGTCTACTCAGGATGGACTGGATTTGATCCCCGGCATCCATATTGTACCCCCAAGCCTGCCAGGAGTGATTCTTGAGTGCAGAGCCAGGAGAAACCTGAGTGCCATCCAGTGTAGTTAAAAGTAAAGACATAACCACCTTATAATGGTTCTGTTGATAACTACATAATAAACCAAGAAATGTTATCAGAAATGGGTGCACCAATGTCAAAGAAATATAGTGCAAAAAATGAGCTAGATTTAAAGGATCCCTCTTTCACCCAAGAAAATCTTTCTAGTCTCAGCAGGCATGCATACCCATTTCCCCAACTCAACCAATGCATGTATTTATGGGGCAACATTTCAAATATTTACCAGCGAAAACTTACTAGGTAGGTCTTCCCATGTAAATTCCTGGTGTGGGGGTATGTGGTCTTTTTGTTATAGAGAAATCAACTCTAATTCTACGCCCATCGAGCTCCATTCCATTGGCACGTTCTTTTGCCTTTAAAAGATAATTAAGTGGTTACTATGTACATTCTTAACAGAACTGCAAACCATCCATCTGTCCAGCAACAATCAACAAATATATACTACTAAGACTTACTTCTTTAGCATCATCAACATTTTCAAAATACACAAAGGCAAATCCTCTTGAACGTCTAGATTGTTGGTCATATACAATTGACACATCAGCAATGGGACCATACTTGGAGAACACTTCTCTTAGATCTCTCTCTGTAGTGTATAAACTCAATCCAAATACTCCGAGGCAACAGTTGGGATCAGGATTTGCCTACATATAGAAAAACAGATTTTAAACTTTAAAACCTGAACAAAAAGCTAAAAGTACAGACACACACCAAAGATCACTAACTGGGGTGGAGGTGCAAAAGAAATTTTGTGTCAGAATGAGAAAAAATGGGTATACACTAGTTAAAAAAAGCAAACTGGTATTCCCTAGAATAATTTACCTGAGGGATTTAAGCCCTCTAGAAATTTGTTCTTTAATAACCACACATGAGGTACTCTGACAAACAGAATTGTCATACCACTCATTCAGTGTAATACTCCAAACAGCTTTTATTTTAAGACGGCAAAGTATTGTAATATAAACGTTTTGTCAATTTTCCAATAACCATAATGAATTAATTTCTTTAATATAAACCCCTTGCACCCATAAAAAGTAAACACTAGCCATTTGGTATCTCTTATGGAAAAGACTCAAATATATACCTCTAACACCTCAAAATATGAAGTCCTATTTGGTATGATTTGGCTATTTGTTCTTACAAGAAGCCTCAAAATTTTTCATGTGTATTGGACAGCAGCAGTGCTCAAATTTAAACCAAATGAGAGGCCATTATACTTTCTAGACTAACAGCCCAAATGCATACCACTACTGTGACACTTCTTTAAAATAAAAACCAACATAATAGTATAGCTATATGTGCTTAATTCTTAAAAAAAATTTAGGCCCAATGACAGAAAACAAAAAGGTTAACAAAGCCTTTATAAAAACTAAACTACTTTACCCGATTCCCAACATGACGCCTGCGAGTAGACATGGGAGAATGACTGTGGCTGTGCCTTCTTCGATAATCTCGACTATAAGACCTGCTACGGGATCGTCGATGAGAACGGGACCTAGATCTTGATCTTGTGTAATGCCTTCGAGAACTTCTTCTGGATCTAGACCTGCAAAACAAAGATTAAGATTGACTAAACCAGCAATAAAATATGGCTTTCAGTTCCTTTAATTATATTCTAGAGTCAAGCTCTATAACAGCACAATCAAGAAATAAACGAGGGCAGAGAGACAGCATAGCAGGTATGGCGTTGCCATGCAAGTGGCCAACCTGGATGAACTCCAGTTCAATTCTAGCATCCCATATGGTCCCCTGAACCTGCTATTGAGTGACTTCTGAGCACAGAGCCAGAAGTAACCCCTGAATGCCTCCGCTGGCTATGACCCAAAAACCAACAAGAACCAAAAAAGAGGGAAAAAAAAAAAAGAATAAACTAACACAATAGTGTGACCCATAATTATTCTCATTTCAATTCTGATAGAACTTGGGAGCTAGAGCAATGTTGCAGTGGGTTAGGCTGCCTTTGTATGTACCCAACCTAGGTATCTTATATGGATTCCAAGCAGTGCCAGAAGAGATTCCTGAGGTGCAAAGCCCCAAGCACCACGGTGTGATCCCTTCCAATTTTTTTCAACTTATGGAAGCATTAGCTCTCTTCCAATATACCTTAAAATCAAGACAATAGTCTATTCCAGATTATAAATATGCAGTATTTCATACTTGCTCAGACCGCACTCACGCCACATTCCTCATTATGCCCTCTTGTTTTAAATCACTATCAAAATAGGTTTCTCCAGCAATTAAAAAAACCTGGGGCCAGAGAGATAGCATGGAGGTAAGGCGTTTGTCTTTCATGCAGAAGGAAGGTGGTTTGAATCCCGGCATCCCATATGGTCCCCTGTGCCTGCCAGGGGAGATTTTCTGAGCATAGAGCCAGGAGAAACCCCTGAATGCTGCCGGGTATGACCCAAAAACCAAAACCAAAAACACACCCCCCCAAACAACACCTATTCATTGAATGGAAAGTTAGTATAGCTGGTTTTGGGCCACACCCAGTGACATTATTGCTCTGGCCCCTAGAGAGCACTTCTTAATATGACCAACTTTAGTTGGATCCTTGGCACTACTTTTGTTCCTCAAACAGGGCTACTTTAGCCCCCCTCAAAAGGTGGTTCTATAATCATGCCTGACAACAGGCATAAACTGGGGATATCGTGGGCAACCAGTCCATTTACTACTTATTCTCTATGAAAGCAAAGATATTGCCATACTTATTAACTTGCCTTCAATAAGAATTAAACCAAGTTTTAAAGTGATCTACCCAAGGGGGGAAAAAAAGGGGGGGCAAGATTTACATCTCAAAAAATTCAAAAAAAATTTTTTGTTTTGTTTTGTTTTGTTTGGGCCACACCCGTTTGATGCTCAGGGGTTATTCCTGGCTATGCGCTCAGAAATCGCCCCTGGCTTGGGGGACCATATGGGACACCGGGGGATCGAACTGCGGTCCGTCCTACGCTAGCGCTTGCAAGGCAGACACCTTACCTCTAGCGCCACCTTCCCGGCCCCAAAATTCAAAAATTTAAGCAGGCTCGTAACCCTAGTTGTGACTCTCCCAAAAATTAACAAGTTTGTTTCTGTTATCAATTAACTGTACAAATGACCCATATCTAATCCTATCTCCCTAGTTTACAAAGCACAAACCAGTTTCAGTGCTAAGAGTTAAAAAAAAAAATCCCAGTTTTTCTCACCTAGATTCAGATCTGGACCTGGATTTTGATCTGGACCGCCTGGAATCTTCCTTGGAGCGAGACCTTGCAGGTGTATGCCTTGCAGATTTCCCAGATCCATGAGCACTTCCGCTTCTGGAAGCAGAACGGGACTCCTACACGTAGATGTCAAAAGTTTAATTTGCATACTTTCTGGGCAACTTTTAAAGCATCTAAGCTGCTGTGAGATAAATGGTAAGGGAATGTAATCAATCCCTCTTCCAAGATAAGAAAAAATAGGTAAGGGCTAGAACTGAATATAACTGGTTAAATCAAGTGCTACATTGCTCCAGTTGTCATAGGTCAATTAACTTGAGCTTCCACCTTTAAGGAGCAGGAATAAGAGTTAACTGACCCCACTCACTTCAGAAAAGGGTATAAAAGAATCAGAGTAGTACTCAAGGATTATGGAGATTAACTATGGTAAGAACCTCAATAACTATGGCACCTATATCTTTTACCTACTTCCATCCATCTGCAATCTAATCAGATGCTATGAAATACACTTTAAACTTAAAAGTATGCTTTCATAAGATCTCAACCTTTTAAGTTATATTTATTATTGTATAAGACAAGGATGTAGTCAGAAACCTAGTGGAAAGCAAAGATCATCTACTGCAAAGAGGCCAATAAGATTCCCAAAGCAAATAGCTACAGTAGAAAGGCAACACTGAACCATTCAGTTGAAGGGATGCCAGAACCACTTACTCAGCTATACGGGGGAGAATCAGGGCAAACCCATACAGATTGGGGATGAGTAAACCAAGAACACTGTCCAGAGGAAACTGGAAAAATTAAAATCAGTGGCTTTTCATCTAAACAGAAAAAGGGAACTGAACTTAAATGATTTGCAAAGACCAACGTCCGTGTATAGGGGGTATACATACATGCACTACATGGCCTTTCATTCAAAAAAAAAAAATGGGACAAGCTTGAGAAACATCAAAACAGTTCTCTATATAAACAAGCAAACAGGACACCAGTAAGACAGAAAGGCATAATCAGCATATAAACATGTGGGAGGCTATAGATCCCTCCCCCCAAAAAAACCGGAATGCACCAAACCTGATAGCTAAAAAATATAAGGCTCAGGCTAGAGATAGCATGGAGGTAATGTGGTTCAAATCCTGGCATCTCATATGGTCCCCTGAGCACTACTGGGAGTGACCCAAAAACAAACAAAAAAGGTTTTTACATTATCCATCTTATTAGTGTAAAATCTAGTGACTATCATTGGTTAGCAGATATAGCCAATATCAAGGACACAAAGAGGAAAAGAAAATTGAATCTGTTACCACACTACACACTGGCAGTTCACAAAATTAAGCTTCCAAAAACATTTAAATGTTCCAATTTACAGCACAGAAAACTTCCAGAGACTAGAGGAAACAGAGGAGTTCCAGCCTAACATTTCAAGACATTAACATGTGCAGTGGTTTGAAATGAGCCTCTCCCATCCCATCCCCGATTAATAAAAAGATTAGAAGGAAATGGTGTCATTGCTTATTAGTAAGGACTGGTTTCCCAAACACCAAGGAATAGTTAAAAAGACAAAGTAGCTCTGGCAATCAATTTGCTTTCTTCTGTTTTAGCAAATATTCTGAAGCAGAGACATTATTTATAAAGTTGTCCCTTTTCTTCATGGACAAAGTATTAAGGTTCTTAAAAACATGTAATTTCTGCCATCTTTACGAAAGGCAAAAACTAATGTAGGAATCAACAAGGAACCCAAAAAACAATCTGTTGACATTCCAATGGTATCGTGGAACTATTTGCTCTTGAAAGGAGTGCAGAATGTAATGGGTACCCTATAAGACAAAAATCACCAATAAAACAGTTGATATTTAACAGGAGTCTGTCAATTCAAGGTTAAGCATATAAGTAGAATAGGTTCCTTTCTAAAACTTGTTCTGGCATATAAAGGGCCAAAGTCACAGCATCTGAAATGATCAGAAAACTACATTCAACTTCAATAGGAAACTGGCTTTGCAAATAATTTTATAATGATCATTTCCTTAGTATGAGACAGATCAGAATGCTAAGATGCCCCTTTCCATACTGACAGCCTAGCTAACAGTAACCTACTGTTGTTGGGATTATTAACTACAAAAAGGATTTTTCTTTAAACTGTTTCTGAAAGACATAAGAGAATTTAGCCTGACTAAATTTTAAAATTCACCAAACCTATAAAAAGTCAGCTGGTAAATTTCTATACCAGTCTAAGCTAACCCAGAGCTGACCTAAGTGTCAACATATTAATACCCTATTTAATCTGGACATCAATGTCAAGAAAAAGAATCACAAGTGAAATATAAATATTTCAGAGAAATATGGAACAAGAGTTCAACAGATTGAATCTTACTTAGGTCTTATACTTCTATATAATCTACAGGTAGAGGGAGAAAAACCCCAAACCCAAAAAACAAAATGCCATCCATGCCTTCCAACAGAATACCTGAAACCCGTTTCCCACTATACTAAGAACTGAATTCCTATTTTGGCTGCAAAATGCACCTTTCTGGAACTATGTTTCTAGACAGTCCTTTCTACTCCACCAGCACTGGATATTAACCAACTTTCCAAGGACCAGAATAGGAGTCCTGTCTTCAGCCCTTAAAACTCACACCTCTTGTAATGCTTCAGAGAAGACTCAAATTTAAAGTTGCTTTCTTTGTGTCAAGGTGAAGTGGGCAATTAGACAAATTGTTATTTTTGCTGTATTATTACACACAGCTTGGATCACAGAAACTCCCAACTGCTTTACTTTTTAAAGGATCTTACAGCAACCCCAATTTAGAGTCCAGAGACTAATACATAATATCTAAACCATGGCTCTCTGTATGCATATTTATTTATATATGGTAACATTCACAAAATACAATTAAAACATGTAAACTGGAAATTTCTGCTTGCAAAATAAGCAAAATTCAAATTTGACAACATGCCAGCCCCAAACCTTCAGAAAATGCATCTTTCAAGAATGCCAGCTAGGTCACTTACTCTAAACAAAGCTTATCTTTAGGTTTCCATCTTAGGTTGAAATGATCTGGCAATCCAATAGGACAGCAAACAACAATTGGCTGACTATTGCTGAGTACTCTTTTGCCAAAATTATTTTGTCCCATCAAACAGAAGGAAACATACCAATTACCTGACTCTTCCATTAAGCTAGGAGAAAAGATAGATGTACAACACAGGTTAATAAGACTTTTCCAATAAGTTGTGGAAACCAAAGTAAAGCTATTTATTCTTATAATAGCTATACAGTGATAGAAAATAAGAGCACATAATCTATTTCTGAATTAACCATCTGCTCCAGCTGCCAAAGTTATACATCCTGTATGTTTGTGACCCAATCATTCTATTGTAAGAAGCCTGTATGTTTAGCGCAGATTGCAAATCATTCAAATAGGCAGGCAAATAGAAAAAGTATGCATCCTCATAAACTCAAAGCACACATGCACCTTCACCTAAAATCAGGGCCTAAAGTGGTCAAAGCTTACCACTCATGCCATCTGGAAACAATTCATAAATGCCTACACAAACTAATCTCTCAATGCTTTTATTGGACTTGGAGCTGATTTGAAACCATTCTAATGACATTCTTTAGTACATCTTTGACAAGTTATATTCAATTATGTACTGCTCAGTACTGAAGGAGAGGGGTCAGTCCAATAAGTTCAAAGTGGCAAAGACCACTAGTAGTGCCTCAAAAGATATGCACACTCATAACCAGGACAAGCTGAGTGACAAAAACTAGAATATGAAGCCAACCCATTCTAGAAACCTCATCATTCCTGCCTGATATTTGACTACAGTTTTTAAAATTGCATTTCAATCATTGAACTACAAAGTTAAAATTAGAATTACCTAATTTAATTATAGGTTCCCCTGGAAGGCACTTCTTAACCCTGTATATATTTTCTTCTCTTAAACAAATAATGCATGCATATTTAGCAAAATATACAGGGACACATAAACAGACTAGTAATTACTTAGCGTAGTGCTTTCTGATTCCAGATTACTTCTTATCTTAACTTCATTTTTATTTCTTTTCTTCATTCTTCCGTTTCAAATTCTGACTTCTTTCATCTTCCCCACTTCACACAAATTGCTCAATATTCTACAAGTGGGACTTCTGGTCTGATAATTAGCATGCATTCTTTCTTTTATTTTTTCAAATTTCAGCTTCACTTATTCCTGAGCTTCAAACACTCATTTATAAAACTTGTCAAATGACGACTTCCGCATTTTCCTTCTTCAACATTAACCTTAATAGAAAAAGAACAGGATGAAGAATATTTTAAAACTCCAGGATAAAATCCAGTGCCAAAACTGAAAATAGCAAAAAAAAAAAAAAAATCCCTTTTGGTTTGGGGCTTAAAAGGCTAGAATATGCAGCTCAAAAAACTGAAACTAGTTTTTTTCTAAAATGTTCATAATATTCTCAATAGTCTACTCCAAATAGGCTTATCATGCTTTAGTTGAAGTGCGCAACTGAACATTTACTGTTCATTTAACATTTTTAGAAAATTTTAATTACATTCACACTTCTTAATTTTTCCAACAGAACATTAAGTGTCAAAAGCACATTTCTAATTAAAAAAGTGACAATACAAAAGTGCAAGAAAGGAAAGCACGGACAATTCATTTGCACAATGATGACAAGGCTCAGGGTTGAGGGTCTACAAATTCTGACTTGTCTAAAGAATGTCAAAAATTCAACGCTTTACATTTCTGTACTGCATATTTTAAAGACACGAGGAAACTTGAAAATTTGCTCTGCAGTATTCAACCCACACCTAAGAATGCTGAACTAATCTTGTAAGATTTTTAAAGTATGAATGGGGGCCAGAAGGATAGCGTACAGTGGGGCAGGAATGTTTGCCTTGTACTTGGCCTACCATGGCTCACTCCTGAGCACCTGCAGGTGTGGCCCCGAAAAACTTGTCTCGAATGGCCCAACAACTAACTTCTGAAACCATAGGGTAAAATCTTGGCAACCACCTACTACTACATTCAATTAACTATGCAGGAAAACAAATCAAACCCAAAAGTACTATTTTCAAAGCATATAGAAAACTGCTGTTAAACTAAAAAAAAAACCTACTTTCAGGTGGAAAGAATGCGAGAAAATTACAGCCCACCTCCTTCCTGAATTATTACTAATAAGACACTTGATATGTCCAATGAACAGAAACAAAACATCACCTTCATAAAAAAAAAAATCTAGTTGTTCTACTTTTTACCCTATGATCTTTTCTTTCAGTCCTCCCCAGCCACCCAGTATTCCTTTCTCAAAAAAGTTCCTTTATCCCTCTGGGCATAAAGAAAAAGGCAGCTTTGATGGGAAGGATCATAATATCTGTTGAAAAAGCACAATTTTGCCTAGTTTTTCAAGATTAGTTTGATTCAAGAAAAAAAATGATAGCATTTATTTAAGGGAGTCCAAGTTGATTGTTCTCTTTTTTCCTAATATCCATCACAAAAATGTAATGGGGAATGTTTGCTAACACAAATGTAATCGTGGAATCAGAATGCCCAAGCAGGTTTCCTCATAGGGCCTCAAAGATTATATTCAGATAACAGGAAAAGATAGTGGAATGGAGGATTATCACTACTTTTCAGATGGCCGCTTTCCTATATCATTTCAGTCCTAATCTTTCAGTCACTAAATCCACTACATTAATATAAGTATTAGGTTTAGTTTAACTCAGCTATAAATGTTCACACGTCCACTATAAAACCAAAGACCAACTATAGGGTTTCTTTATATACATTTTTGCTACGAGATTCTTTGAAGTCAAGCAGTAACATGCCCTACCATGAACACCATTTATGCTAAAGTGACTATAGAGGTTACCACTGTAATATGTTAAAAACACACAAGGTCATTACAAAATTATTTAAAATATATTCCAAGGGGAAAAGAAAAGCTGATGATCTTGCTATGGGAGTGAGATTTTAAGAGCTATTTTTCTGCAAAGTACTAGAAGATAAAGGATAGAAAGGAAAATATCCTTATTGAAAATATTCTCTGAAAAATAAATCAGAGGCTCTTGATTTTAAGTCCTTACCCTCCCAAGAGACAAGATGTGTGCACATTCATAAAACATTTACAGAAAAAGCAGGCTGTATTATTTTTATTCTTCTACATACAATTCAATGCAAAACTGAGGCCTCACTCACTGTTACATAAACTATCTTAAAATAAAAACTTCAAAAACCCATTTTAAAGCAATGTTTGGGGAAAATTGATCATTTGCTTATGGTTGTGTCCTTTGGGAGAACTTCCAGCTTAAAAAATCAAAACAAAGTGTCAACAATATCTAAGTTACAACCCACAAAAAACCTAAACTGGACAAAATAGTCCTAAAATCATCATCCCATTAATAAACCGATTAAGAACAATTGTATATAACACTATCAACATACAATAAAAAGACTTAGAAGATACAGACATATACATCCTCCTCTTGGGCAAAATTAGAACTATAAATGTATATTACATACTATTTAAAAAAAATAAGGGGAAAGTCTGTACAAAGGCAAATCCCATTCAACACCTCTCCAATTGAATCCTCTTCAAACTCTGACATAGTACTTACCTTGCAGTAACCACTTGCAATTTCATTTTGAAAATGCCAACTTCAATTTCCAGACAAAATTAACAATAAAGCATTCTTAGTTAAAAATCAAGAATATTTTTAGCTTAGTTGATTTACACCTAAGCAAAAAAACCCCGATAAACTATTTTCCTATGACAAAAATTTTATCTTATAAAATAAAAAACTAAGATTAAGCAAGAGAAATAAAACCACAAAATATCAGAAGGAAGGCAGTTTGATGGGATGGCATTACAGAGAGTAAGACTACAGAAAATACCTACATAAACAGCAACTATTCCTTTTATTTTCCTGTACTTGCTAACCCCGAACTTAAAGTACACACAGCAGTTGTCTTCAGATGCACTTCTTTTATCTCCCACCACATTGCTAATTGTTTTCAATAGAAACTCCTCCCTGAGTAAAGCCTCAAGCTTCCCATTCTAAGCACTGTGACCATTACTAGGCTTAAGATTGCCTCCAATTTTATCATGCACCCCTAAACATTTGTTTTACTTAGTACTTCAAACTTTTGAGTGCTTTTTTAATTGGTTTTGATTGCAAAGGCACCAAGTCAACCTCTTTATCAAAAGCTCTGTAAGCAGGATAAATTTGGAAAGATGGAAGTTTTTAGTTTGGCCCGATCAGTAAAACATATTCCAGGAGACATTTCAACTACCGGCCAGATGGATAATCAGAACAGACACAAATCCATCCTAGCTATAGCCAATATTCTTTCTATATATCCACCCAGTGACCAAATTATCTTTTATTTCATGCACCTATCTCCTATTACTGGAGAGTGGCGTCTCCAGGCTGTTAAATTTAGCAGAACTAAAATTTATACAGCTTAGAGTTAACTGGTTAGATTTGAGATCCTAGCGTAAAGATAACCGTTTCAGGTTCTAAAGAAACTGTGGATGTCCCAATCAACAAATCGGAAAACAATCAAAATAAACTGTAGCAGCAACACACTCTGATGCAGATTCTAACATAAAATACAACCAATGCAAACATTTCTAAGTGTGATGTTAGTTTCTCTTTATAAACCGAAGACTTCCTACAATGGTTTTCTTTCGGAAGTAAAATATTCTTATTAGCCATGGATGTGCCTTAGTGTAAAAATGTCTGCGTTGCAAGCAGGACCGTGGGTTCCATTCCCGCCACTATAGTAATAGAACCCAAAACGTGTAATTTATAAACTTTTAAATGACTTGTTCCGTCATTAACTCCTTTGATCAGAAGTCATTTTGTACTCCGTAAAATGCACTAATTCCAAATTTTAAGCATAACTATTTTCAGCAGTAGTAATTAAAAGCCACTGCTCTAGTAATTTGTTAATTCCTTACTACCATGAAAGCAAGGAGGGTCCGAGCTATTACGGCGGGCAGAGCGTAAGCCTAGCTAGCAGCCGATCAAGGTTCGAACCCACCCGTGCTTCCCATATAGCACTGCCCAGGTGAGATTCCCGAGCACAGAGCTAGGCAAAACCAACGCAGGGTGTGGCAAAATGGGGGAGCCCCCCAAGAACAGCAGTTTCGTGCGTATAATTTCAGCGAATGTGATCTTAGTTTGTAAAATTACATTAAAAAAAATCAGGAATGGGGCCGGGGCAATAGCACAGCGGATAGAACAGTTGCCTGACACGCGGGCCGACCTGGGAAGGACTCTAGTTCTATCCCCGGCCTTGAGTGATTTCTGAACACAAAGCCAGGAGTAAACCGAGGGCCGCCAGGGGTGGCCCCCAAAAGCCCTACCATACCCACCCCCAAAAACCCAGGCGTACATGTTAAGATGAGAACTCCAGGGTTCCAAATTAGACCGAACTAGGTGCTAAGGGGAGCAACAACGTAAAAGTTTGAGTTAAGTGAGGGAAACATGACTCAAGGAAGATTTTTGCTCAATTTTGGGCTCAAATTTGCTCGTTTAGCATGGTTTCCGTGATGGTATTGCCATCAACCAAGAAGGGGAAGCCTAGGGCCCGGAGAGATAGCACAGCGGCGTTTGCCTTGCAAGCAGCCGATCCGGGACCAAAGGTGGTTGGTTCGAATCCCGGTGTCCCATATGGTCCCCGTGCCTGCCAGGAGCTATTTCTGAGCAGACAGCCAGGAGTAACCCCTGAGCACCGCCGGGTGTGGCCCAAAAACCAAACAACAACAACAACAACAAAAAAAAAAAAAAAAAAAAGGGGAAGCCTAACCAATCTAATCAGACCCCTTTCGTGTGTGTGTGTTTCCGTGTGTAATAAAAATTCTGTTGTGGTCAAGTGTCCCCAACAGCCCGGGCACAGCCAAGCCTTGCATTGTGTCCCACCTTTTTTTTTTTTAAATCAACACCCACAGCAGCTCAAATAACCGAACTAACTCCCCAGGTCCCTTGTTCCCTGCGAGCCAACCAATCACCCGTCATCCAACTATAGATCTGGACGGTAACGGGTGGAGGAAAAAAAAAAAAATAAAACAAAAACATCAACGCACCGATCCGATGTGTGATGCACAAGAGCCCGAGAGGCTCCAAACCCCAACACCCCCCCACCAAAAGGCGCCATCCAAAGAGTCGGCCCGCCAAATTGTCTTCCCCAAGCCCACGAGGGCCGCCCCGGGGAAAAAAAAAACAACTCTACTGGGGTACTGGGGCCGGAGAGAAGAGCACGGAGGTAGGGCGTTTGCCTCGCGTGCAGAAGCTCGGTGGTTCTGGTTCGAGTCCCGGCATCCCATAAGGTCCCCCGGGCCTGCCAGGAGCTAATTCTGAGCATGAAGCCAGGAGGAACCTCTAAATGAGCGCTGCCGGGTGGGACCCAAAAACCAAAAAAATAAATAAATAAATAAAATTAAATGCAAAATAAAATATTTGGAATTACGGGGTAGGGGCAGATTTCTTTAAAACTAAATTTCAAAGCCTCAAAGGAATTTTTTTTAAGTGACTGGCCTGGGGCCGGAGAGCATGGAGGTAAGGCGTTTGCATTGCATGCGGAAGGTCGCTGGTTCGAATCCCGGCATCCCATAGGGCCCCCGGGCCTGCCAGGGGCGATTTCTGAGCATGGAGCCAGGAGAAACCTCTAAGTGAGCGCTTCCGGGTGGGACCAAAACCCCAGAACTTCCGGCACAGACGCGAGCCCCGAAGTCCAATCCGGGAGCCTCGTCTTCGGGCCCGGCCGCCATTTTGTGCCTCTGGCAGCGCGCCCGCCCGGACGCCCAAGATGGCGGCGGACGGCGTCGCCCGCGCGAGCGCAACGGCCGCCATTTTCCACCTCCCCCCCGCCCGGACGGGAGACACCCGCCGCCTCGGCTCGGCCCCCGGCTCCTCGCACCCGCCGCTGCGGCCCTCGGGCCTGGGGGGAGAGAAGAGGCCGCACGCCCGCCCGCCCGCAGCCCCGCTCGCCGCTTCGTACCCGCTCGCCGTAGTTCTGCTCGCCGCTATCGCTCATGGTGCCTCGCCGCAGCCGCCGCGCCGTCCGCCGACCGTCGAGCCACGCAGGCGCCGGGGTCCTCCGAGAGACACAGCAGGGCCTCCGCCGCAGCGCCGCTTCCGAGCCGCCGACCGCCGACCGCCGACGCGCCGCGCACCGCCGCCTCGCGCGCTCTTAAGCCCGCCGGATGTGACGACACGCGCCCGCGCTCGGCCCCGCCCCTCGCCTCAGCGCGCGCTGGCTTGGCCCCGCCCACCCCCGCTCCCTCGCTCTCTCGCTCGCTCGCTCGCTCGCTCGGCCGGCCGGGGCTCGCTCGCTCGGCGCGCCGCGGCGGAAACCGGACGTGGCGTCACGCCGCCCTCAGCGCGCGCTTTTTCCCCTGCCCCCACCTTCGCGGGCTGTCCTGCAAGGCGGGAAAACGTAGCGGCCGGACGGGAGAGCAGTTGCCTTCAGAGAGAGAGAGAGAGAGCGCGAGCATTTGCCTTCAGAGAGAGAGAGGGAGAGCAATTGCCTTTAGAGAGAGAGCGAGCATTTGCCTTCAGAGAGAGAGAGAGAGAGAGAGAGCAATTGCCTTCAGAGAGAGAGAGAGAGAGAGAGAGAGCAATTGCCTTCAGAGAGAGAGGGAGAGCAATTGCCTTTAGAGAGAGAGCGAGCATTTGCCTTCAGAGAGAGAGAGAGAGAGAGAGAGAGAGAGCAATTGCCTTCAAACAGACAGAGAGAGCATTTGCTTTCAGAAAAAGAGAAAGAGAGCATTTGCCTTCAGAGAGAGAGAGAGAGCAATTGCCTTCAGACAGAGAGCATTTGCCTTCAGAGAGAGAGCGAGCATTTGCCTTCAGAGAGAGAGAGAGCAATTGCCTTCAAACAGACAGAGCATTTGCCTTCAGACAGAGAAAGAGAGCATTTGCCTTCAGAGAGAGAGAGAGAGAGAGCAATTGCCTTCAAACAGACAGAGAGAGCATTTGCTTTCAGACAGAGAGAAAGAGAGCATTTGCCTTCAGAGAGAGAGAGAGAGCAGTTGCCTTCAGAGAGAGAGAGAGAGCAATTGCCTTCAGACAGAGAGAGCATTTGCCTTCAGAGAGAGAGAGAGCAATTGCCTTCAAACAGACAGAGAGAGCATTTGCCTTCAGACAGAGAGAAAGAGAGCATTTTCCTTCAGACAGAGAGAAAGAGAGCATTTTCCTTCAGACAGAAAGAGAGCATTTGCCTTCAGAGAGAGAGAGAGAGCAATTGCCTTCAGACAGAGAGAGAGCAGTTGCCTTCAGAGAGAGAGCGAGAGAGCAACTGCCTTCAGAGAGAGAGAGAGAGCAGTTGCCTTCAGAAAGAGAGCATTTGCCTTCAGAGACAGAGCGAGCGAGCGAGCAATTGCCTTCAGAGAGAGAGCAATTGCCTTCAAAATCTAGCAACCTTCATGCTTAGATGCTGCTTTAACATGTTTGTTTGTGTCAATCTGAAGTCCCCGCTGCCTTTGCATTCATTAAACCTGTTTCAGATCTTTTTATTCCTACTTGGATAAACCTTATTTTATTCCCTGGAGCCACCCGGTGAAGGAAGGGTGGGTAACCTCAGGTCTCATGAACACTGATAAGAGAGATGGTCACCCCCAATTTAAAATGAAATAGTCAATCCTGATAACCTGGTTGGCCAGGTACTTGGATTCCTCCAGGGGCCATTTTTTATTTTTTACAGGCTTACTGAAATATTGTTCACCGTGCTGCAATTAAAGAGTACAACTCAAATAGATTTTAGCTATAGTCAGAATTGTGCACCCACCATTATAAGCAATTAGAGGTCAGTTTCGTGGGTCACCCTCAAAGAAGCCTGTCATGTTTTTCTTTTTATTATTTCTGATTTTTAAAAATAATATATATTTAAGTACCATGTTTCTTAGTTGGGTTTCAGTCATAAAAAGAACCCCCATTTCACCTATGCCCTCCAGCTCCCTCCTCCCTGCCTGTCTTAGAGACTGACATTCTATTTATCTCACTACCTTTGTCATGTTAGTTGTTGGTGTAGTTATTTCTCTAGTTGCACTCACCAATCTTGGTGGTAAGCTTATCATTTTGTTTGTTTTGGGTGATTTTGTTTTGGGAGGTGCTAGGACCTACTACTGAGTGTGCTCCTGGATCACTCTTGGAGATATTGTGGAACTATTTGGGGTACCAGCATGCAAGGTTAGCCTGTCATCTTTTATCATTTACCCTCACACTCTTTTTTTTTTTTTTTTGGTTTTTGGGTCACATCCGGCGGTGCTCAGGGGTTACTCCTGGCTGTCTGCTCAGAAATAGCTCCTGGCAGGCATGGGGGACACCAGGATTCGAACCAACCACCTTTGGTCCTGGATTGGCTGTTTGCAAGGCAACCGCGGCTGTGCTATCTCTCCGGGCCCTACCCTCACACTTTTGACTGGCCCTGTAACCCTACCAGCTTCAAGCAATTTCAAATCCACTTTGTCTCTATAATTTGGCAATTTTTGGCCTGGATTGTATTTGATCACTTTAAGAGAATCCAGTGAAGTCCTCTGGCATCTTGCTCCTCTGCCACTTACCTTTCACCTCTCCCCTCCCTTTCACACCCTTTCCTTCCCTATCCCTTTTGCCCCTCCCTATTCCACTCCTTTTCTCCTCTCTATTCTTCCCCTCACACTCTCCCCCTTGTATCTTTCCTTCCTTTCTCTTCTGGTCTCCCTCACACCCCTTACCATCTCTAACCTTCCTAAGTTGTCACTTGCCACGTTGGCGTGTTGTCCATTTTTCTGGCACCAGGAATCTCAATAACAGTGCTGCAGAATTGCACTTCTGAGCTAGGATGGTGCAGGGAATCAAATTCATGGCTGCAAAGACATGGCCATAAAACAGTCATTCAACATCCATGAACCACATCACATTCCCAAGGCTGATAACTGGCTTACTTACTTATTGCTGTAGTTTTTGGGTCACACCTGGCAGTGCTCAGAGGTTATTCCTGACTATAACCAGGGATCACCTTAATGGGTTTGACAGACCATTTGTGGTACCAGGGATTGAACCCAAGTTAACCTGGTGTAAGGCAATCACCCTACCCACAGTACTATCATTCTAGTTCTTTTTTTTTTTGGATTTTGGGCCACACCCGGTGACGCTCAGGGGTTACTCCTGGCTATGCGCTCAGAAGTCGCTCCTGGCTTGGGGGACCATGTGGGACGCCGGGGGATCGAACCGCGGTCCGTCCTAGGCTAGCGCAGGCAAGGCAGGCACCTTACCTCTAGCGCCACCGCCCGGCCCCTCATTCTAGTTCTTGACTGACTTTAGTTTATTTAGAGAACTCTTCTAAGATCATATATATATATGATCCATAGAATCATATGGATGATTCTTTTTTCGGGGGGGGGGTCACACACAGCAGCACTCAGGGATTACTCCTGGCTCTGCACTCAGAAATTGCTCCTGCCAGGCACGGGGGGGGGGGGGGTGGTGGTGGTGGTGGTTGGAGGGAGCATATGGGATGCTGGGATTCGAACTACCATCTGTCCTGGTTCAACTACATGCAAGGCAAATGCCCTACCGCTATACTATAACTCTGACCCCCATATGATTCTATCATTTTAGCTTTTATAAATAATACTACTATGAACATACATTACGTTTTGTTTTTGTTTTTGTGGGTTTTTTGTTTGTTTTGGGGCCACACCGGTGACACTCAGGGATTACTCCTGGCTATGCACTCAGAAATTGCTTCTAGCTTGGGGAACCATATGGGACGCTGGGGAATCGAACCACAGTCTGTTGTAGGCTAGTGCACACAAGGCAGATGCCTTACCGCTTATGTGCCACCACTCTGGCCCCACATGTAAAAATTTTTATGTGTTTTAGTTAGTTTACTTGATTTTATTTTAATTTTTTAAAAAAAATTTTGCTTTGTTTTGGTGTACCTTTTCTGTATTGCTACTTTCCAGTTATTTCTGGCAGTGCTCTGGGGCTCCTGTGGAACATATGGGACACTGGGAGTCTCGAACCGTGGTCCATCCTAGGCTAGCGTGGGCAAGGCAGACGCCTTACTGCTTGCAACACCACTTCTCCCCAGGAATGGGATATATATTGCAAGGCAAATGTCTTACCCTGCTATGCTTCGCTCAGGCCCCAAGTTAGCTTTTATTTTTATGATGTCTGGGGGCCAGGGCAATAGCACAGCATGCCTTGCATGCAACCAACACAGGACTGATGGAGGTTCGAATCCCGGCATCCCATTTGGTCCCCTGAGCCTGCCAGGGGTGATTTCTGAGCACATAGCCAGGAGTTACCCATGAACACTGCCGGGTGTGACCCAAAAATAAAAAAATAAATAAATAAATAAAAGCTCTTCCTGAAAACTCTTCAGGCCATTTGCTCTTTAATCCATGTTCTTGAACAGGGTTCTCATTTGCTTGTCTCTTTTCCTTTGTGTTTTCCATTTTGGAGAAACCTGATTTCTCTTTTGAATACGTACTTCAGTACTTCCTCTCTTTCTATTCCCCTCACATCTTTCTAAGTAAGTTATATATATATATATATATATATATATATATATATATAACTTTATATAAATATATATACACATACATATATAGAGAGAGAAATTTTGAAATTGAGAAAGAGATTGAAGTTGAAGTTGAGAGAGAGAGAGAGAGAGAGAGAGAGAGAGTCAGTCAGCCAGTCAGTCATGTTGAAATTACCAAGCTATTCTGTGACTAGAGCAGTGCCATTACAAAATTCAGGCCTGAGCCTAGAAAAACAAAACAGAGACCAGGCCTGCCCCATGCCCAGATGGGATTAGGGAAATTCCCTCAGGGTCTCTGGAAGGGCAGGGGCCAACAACAAGCAAATAGGGCTCATACACAAGATTCTTGGCCTAATCTAACTTCTGCTTTGCTTAGATAATAGAAATATAGGGGGTACCTTGTAGGCTGAAAATGTATAAATTGTGTGCTTTATGCTCATTCTCAGACTCCAAGTCCTTTTAAATTGCAGGTGGGTCCTAAATAATGAGGTTTGTTTTGAGGCCATACCCGTCAGCACTCAAGGATTACTCCTGGTTCTATTCTACTCTCAGAAATCATTTCTGGCAGGTTTGTGGAACCATGTGGGATGCTGGGGATTGAACTCAGGTCAGCCTGGTACAAGGCAAACATCCTATACACTACACTAGCACTCCAGTCCCCCCTCAGCACTAGGTTTAATAAACCTTTTTTTTTGGCCACACCCAGTGACACTCAGGGTTACTCCTGGCTGTGCACTCAGAAATTGCTCCTGGCTTGCGGGACTATATGAGATGCCAGGGGATCAAACTGAGGTTCGTCCAAGGTTAGCACGTGCAAGGCAGATGCCCTACTGCTTGTGCCACTGCTCCAGCCCATAAACCTATCCTTATACTCACCTCTCTGTGTCCTCTATTCTGCACAGGACAGACCACCTCACTACTCATGACCAATCCTTTTACCAGTGTCCACTTCCTACCACCAATTTCCCTCTCCATTTTGCTTCACACTAGTATATATATATATATATATATATATATATATATATATACACACACTAAACTATATATAGATATAGTATAGTATATTAAATGATATATTTTAAAGGCGCTTTTTAATATATATATATATATATATATATATATATATATATATAAGTATTTGCACTGTGGTTTACAGTACTGTTGCTGACAGGGTTTCATACCTAACACTTACCACTTTTTAACCACCTCCTGCTCCTGGTTGAACACTTTCCCTCCACCATAGGCATTCCCCAACTCCACCCCATTCTCCAGCCTGTTTCTTACTAAATATTAGTTTTCTAATTCTTCATTTCTATTGTCTTTAGGTATACAGTATTCTATCATTATGTTCTTTATATCCCACATGTGAGAGTTTAAACAAAAACTATTGGTGGGGGGGCAGAGAGATAGCACAGCGACGTTTGCCTTGCAAGCAGCCGATTCAGGACCTAAGGTGGTTGGTTTGAATCCCGGTGTCCCATATGGTCCCCCATGCCTGCCAGGAGCTGTTTCTGAGCAGATAGCCAGGAGTAACCCCTGAGCACCGCTGGGTGTGGCCCCAAAACAAAAACAAAACAAAAACAAAACAATTTTGAGGCTGGAGCAATAGTAGAGTGGGGAGGGCTTGTGCTTGTATCTAGCTGACCAAGGTTTGGTTTCTGACACCCCATATGGTCCCCACAGCATCAACAGGAGTGATTCCTAAATGCAGTGCCAGGAATAAACCTTAAGCACAACCAGGTGTGATCTAAAAACCAAACTCTAAATGTTTTCCCCTGCTCTTACTGATCACATATTCATTCAACATTTTTATAATTAAAATATTGTTAATATATATTCAAAATGTTTATCTGGGGCCGGGCGGTGGCGCTAAAGGTAAGGTGCCTGCCTTGCCTGCGCTAACCTTGGACGGACCGCGGTTCGATCCCCCGGTGTCCCATATGGTCCCCCAAGCCAGGAGCAACTTCTGAGCACATAGCCAGGAGTAACCCCTGAGCGTTACTGGGTGTGGCCCAAAAACCAAAAAAAAAAAAAAAAAAAAAAAGAAAAAGTTTATCTTTTTCCATTTTTTTGGGGGGGCCACACTCGGCGTTGCTCAGGGGTTACTCCTGGCTGTCTGCTCAGAAATAGGTCCTGGCAGGCACGGGGGACCATATGGGACTCCGGGATTTGAACCAACCACCTTTGGTCCTGGATCGGCTGCTTGCAAGGCAAACGCCGCTGTGCTCTCTCCGGGCCCCTCTTTTTCCATTCTTTCTGCTACATATATCAGGTCCTTATTAGCTCACTATGTGAAGGATCAGAATATATCTAGGAAACTACATTCAGTATTTGTGCAGTTTGTATATGAGCATTTTAAGTTTTAATAAGAGGAAATTTAGTTATTTTGATAATTATCAATGTACTACAATTTAAAATTAAATCAAAAGTAAAATATTAGTTGTAAAATCTATAGGATGCTACAATATGCGTTTTAATCATATGAATGTCTCTACGATGTTTGAAATTTTTTGTTTGTTTTTATGAGGGGGGCATATGGGGTGATATTCCAGGATTACTCCTGGCTTTGCACTCAAGAAACACTTGGGTTCAAACCAGGAGTGATTTCTGAACGCATAGCCAGGAGTAATCCCTTAGCGTCACAGGGTATGCCCCCCCCCAAAAAAAAAAAAAAAAAAAAAAAAGAATCACTTGGGTTCAGTCCCCAGCAGTGGAAAAGTGGAAACAGCCCCTGTGTAATGTGCCCCTAAGTACTTCTGGGCTTGACCCTCCAAAAGAATCAAAGCAAAAATCTAATAAATAAAATAAACCGGGAACAGAGTAATAGCACAGCAGTAAGGCATTTGCCTTGCCTGTGGCTGTCCTGGGATGGACCCAGGTTTGATTCCAGGCATTCCTATGGTTCCCCAAGACAGCTAGGAGCGATTTCTGAGTGCAGAGCCAGGAATAACCTCAGAGCACTGTAGGGTGTGGTCCAAAAACAAAACAAAACAAAACAAAAACCAGCAAAACTTTGGTGGGACAGTTATCTGTAGGAGAAAATTAAGTGCTCATTTGCAAGTGTTTTTTCACCAGTCTGACAAGTGAAAGTTTTTTTCTTGCACAACAAAGGGATTCAGAGGCCAGAGAGATAGCACAGCGGTAGGGCATTTGCCTTGCAAACATCTAATCCATGAACGGATGGTGATTCAAATCCTGGCATGCAATGTGGTCCTCCGAGCCTGCCGGGAGCAATTTCTGAGCACAGAGCCAGGAGTAACCCTTGAGCGCTGCCGGGTGTGACCCAAAATCCAAAAATAAATAAATAAAATGCTCATTTTTTTAAAGGGATTTAGGAGACAATCCAGTTGATTCCAGTTTGTTCCTTGACACAGTGTGGCTCCTATAATTTACGGCAGGGCTCAGACTACTATATGTGATACCAAGGATTGAACTTGAGTCCATCATGTGCAAGGCAAGTACCTTACCCACTGTACTATCTTTCCTGCCTATCATTGCCTTTAAAAATTATTTAAACATTTATCTTTCTTCAAACATCTATTTATTTGTTTGTTTGTTTGTTTTTGGGTCCACCGGCAGCGCTCAGGGGTTACTCCTGGCTCTACGCTCAGAAATTGCTCCTGGCAGGCTCGGGGGACCATATGGGTTGCCAGGATTCGAACCACCTTCCTTCTGCATGCAAGGCAAATGCTTTACCTCCATGGTATCTCTCCGGCTCCTCTATTTATTATATTAAAGCTTTTTAAATTTAATCACTGTGAAATTACAAAACTATTTATGATTGGGCTTCAGGCATACAATGTTTCAATCCCAACCCTTTCACTAGTGTCCACTTCCTCCACCAATTTCCTCCTGTTCCCCTTTGCTTCCCATTTAGCAGTCTGCTTCTACAAGAGGCAAAATTTTTTTTTTTTTTTTTTGGTTTTTGGGCCACACCCGGCGGTGCTCAGGGGTTACTCCTGGCTGTCTGCTCAGAAATAACTCCTGGCAGGCACGGGGGACCATATGGGACACCGGGATTCAAACCAACCACCTTTGGTCCTGGATCAGCTGCTTGCAAGGCAAACGCCGCTGTGCTATCTCTCTGGGCCCAAGAGGCACTTTTATTTGTTTTTGTTTTGTTTTGTTTTTTGGGTCATACCTGGCGGCGCTCAGGGGTTACTCCTGGCTCTGTGCTCAGAAATCACTCCTGGTAGGCTCAGAGGACCATATGGGATGCTGGGATTCAAACCTGGTTCTGTACTGTGTTGGCAGCGTGCAAGGCAAATGCTTACTGCTGTGCTATCCCTCAGGTCCCACAAGAGGCACTTTTTTTTTTTTTTTTTTTTGTGGTTTTTGGGTCACACCCGGCAGTGCTCAGGGGTTATTTCTGGCTCCAGGCTCAGAAATTGCTCCTGGCAGGCACAGGGGACCATATGGGGCGCCGGGATTCGAACCGATGACCTCCTGCATGAAAGGCAAACGCCTTACCTCCATGCTATCTCTCCGGCCCCAAGAGGCACTTTTTAAAATACTATTTTTTTTGTTTGTTTGTTTCTGGGCAACACCCAGCAGCGCTCAGGGGTTACTCCTGGCTCTGTGCTCAAAAATCATTCCTGGCAGGCTCAAGGGACCATATGGGATTCTGGTGATTAAATCCAGGTCAGCTGTGTGCAAGGCAAATAAATGTTCCACTCATTGTGCTATTACTCCGGCCCAAATACATACTTTTTTTTGGAGGGAGGAACACCAGGGGTTACTCCTGGCTATGCTCTCAGAAATCACTCCTGACTTGGGGGACCTTATGGGACGCTGCTAGGTCCACCCTGGGTCAGCAGCATGTAAGGCAAACACCCTATCACTGTGCTATTGCTCTTTTTCTTTCTAATTAAAGTGAGTCTTCACTTAGCGTTTTACCCATCAGTTCTGTCCAAATCACATCATATTGCAAGATTTCATCTTTTTTGATGTTGTGTGTTATATATACCCCAGTTTCTTTACCCATTCATCTATTGTTGAGCACTTAGATTATTTCCAGATTTTGACTATTGTAAATAATGCTGCACTAAACATTGGTGTGCACACATATTTTTAGAGTCTATGATTTTGTATTCTTGGAGTAGATCCCAAGAATGTAATTTCCAGGTCAAATAGAATGTGTTAAGGACTCTGTAAACTGTTTTCCAGAGAGACTGAGCCATGCTATTGCAGAAATTATCACCGAGAGCCAGAGAAAAACCAAGTGGCAGGTGGGTACAGAGAGTTGGGGAACTCAGGTTTATCATACCAGGCATACCTAGCTGAGCTCAAGCCCCCAAATTGGGCCTGGAGCAAGATGAACTTTCACTTTATAGGTTATCTGATGGGGGAAGGGTATTAGCAGGCATGCCCAAATCTGGAGGGAGAATACAGATGTAGAAATTCTTGTTTTGTTTTGATTTTTGGGCACCTTTTCATGAAGAAGAGCAACAAGCTGTTTAAAGAGCAGGAAAAACCGGTGTTCCTGAAAGGGGATCAACTGTGGCACAAAGTATTGAACTAAGAACATTGACAGGTTCCAGGAACTGAGATCAGACCATGGAAACTTGGTGAACACAGAGTTTGGCAATCTCCCCATGGTTAGCTCAATAACAAAGCGGGGTGTGGCCCCCCAAAAATTAAAAAAGAAAAAGTTAACACAGGGCAGGGGAGATAGTTATAAGGAATGATATCTGTTATGTAAGAGGCTAAGATTTCTATTGCCAGTGCTGTATGCCCCTCCCCCACCACTTCTGAATTTGCCCTGGTGGCCCCGGAGTGCTGTTAGATCCGAAGAGTACCTTACCATCAGGTTAAGTGTGGAGAGGCTTTCTTACAGCTGCTAAGAGACATCCTTCTCATATAAAAGAGAAAACAAATTACACAAGACTCAGATTACATTAGTATGGCATGATGAAAACTGAAATGACCAATCACAGGTTTGATCCTCACCATTTCATATAATCCTTTACACCTGCAGGAGTGATTACTGAGCTCAGTCAGGAGTAATCGCTGAGCACTGCCAGGTAGGCCCCCAAACAAACAAACAAACAAACAAACAAAAAGAGAAAAATCTACTACAGGGTTCAATGAAACAGTCATTCCTGCCTCTTCACTCAGACAGAGTTCAGAAGACCATATGGATGTCAGGGATTGAACCTAAATTGACTGCATACAAGGGATGGTTGCATTCAAGGCACATGTTCATATACTCTATGTTCTTTTTCTTTCTTTTGTTTTTTTTTGGGGGGGGCCCACACCCGGCATTATTCAGGGGTTACTCCTGTCTCTGTGTTCAGAAATTACTACTGGCAGGCATGGGGGACCATATGGATGAATCGAACTGGGGTCATCTGCATGCAGGGCAAAAGCCCTACCCTCTATGCCAGGGTGGCGAACAAGTTCGACACAAAGAGCCAAAATTTTAAACTCTGAGAGTCAGAGAGCCACACCACGCAGTGACCTGCCAAAACAGACAAACACTCACACAAAAGCATATAATTTTAACAATAATATATTCAACACATATTGCATTTTGCCATTTTGAGTGAGGGTAAAAATCCTGTTCGCCACCCCTGCTCTATGCTGTATTATCGCTTTGGCTCCTTTTCCCTTTTTATTTTAATTTGAGCTATACCTAGGTACTCAGTGCTTACTCCTGGCTCAGTGCTTAGGGATCATTACTAGAGGGCTTGGGAATCATATGAGATGATGGGGATGAAACCCAGGTCAGCTTTGAGACAGCCAAACACCCTACCTCTGTTGCCCCAGCCCATCTGTGTCCTGAAAAAAAAAAAAGAGAGAGAGAGAAACATCATTTCTCTTTCTATAAGACTTGAACTATTTTCATGAAACGAATACCAAATTCTAGAAAAAGAGCCAGCAATGTCAGTGGAAAGTTTTATTTTTTATTTATTTTTTTTGGGGGGCCACACCCGGCAGTACTCAGGGGTTACTCCTGGCTGTCTGCTCAGAAATAGCTCCTGGCAGGCACGGGGGACCATATGGGACACCGGGATTCGAACCAACCTCCTTTGGTCCTGGATTGGCTGCTTGCAAGGCAAACGCCGCTGTGCTATCTCTCCGGGGCCGGAAAGTTTTATTTTTTATTTTTATTTTTTTTTGGTTTTTGGGCCACACCCGTTTGATGCTCAGGGGTTACTCCTGGCTATGTGCTCAGAAATCGCCCCTGGCTTGGGGGGACCATATGGGACGCCGGGGGATCGAACCGCGGTCCGTTCCTTGGTAGCGCTTACAAGGCAGACACCTTATCTCTAGCGCCACCTTCCCGGCCCCAAGTTTTATTTTTTTAAACTTTATTGATCGATTGGTTTTTGGGCCACACCCAGCGGCGTTCGGGGTGTCACTCCAGGCTCTGCACTCAGAAATCTCCCCTGGCAGTCTGGGGGATGCTGGGTGTTGAACTGGGTCCCTCCCAGGTAGGCCACATGCAAGGCAAATGCCCTATCGCTGTGCTATCTCTCCGGCCCCTGTCAGTGGAAAGTTTTATGAATAATATGAGGCATAGGCTGATCTTACACTCCTAATCTGATTCAATAGAACAAAAGTCAAGAAGGCAAGATTTCCTGGGATAGTTGCCACTTTGGAATTCCTGTCCACAGAAGTCAGTTTGTAATCCAGAATAGATTATTTCCACTAGATGGTGCCAAACCTCATCTGGAACACATAGATGAATGACAATCGAAATCAGGCCAAACTGTAGCTTGATTCACCTCAATAACATATTCCAACATTTTTGGGGGGACACAACCAGCAGTGCTCAGGAGTTACTCCTGGCTCTGTGTTTAGAAATCACTCCTTGCAGGCTCAGGGTACCAGATGGGATCCTGAGGATCAAACCTGGATAGAACACATGCAAGGCAAATGTCTTACCTGCTGTATTATTGTTCTGCCCCCACTTCTATACTTTTTGATACTGGTGTTTTGGGTTCCAGGACTCGCTGGGGTTTTGCCATCTGCAGTTGATCATATTTTGTAAGTGTCATAATCCCTGTGTTGGCTTTTTGATCTAGAAAATGGACAAAGGTAGGTAGTAAGGGCAGACAAGAAAGCTAGGAAGTTGGGTCAGAGATATAGCACAGCAGGTAGGGCATTTGCCCTGCATGTGGCCTACCCGGGTTCCATCCCCAAGTATTCCATAAGATTCCCCCCAGTCTTCCAGGAGTGATTTATGAGTGCAGATTCAGGGGTAAACCCCTGAGAGCCTCTGGGTGTGGCCCATAAACAAAAGAAAAACAAACAAAAAGAACAACAACAACAACAACAAAAATCAAAAGAAAACAAAAAGGCAAGAAAGTAACAACCCTACAAGAAATAGGGAACCTGCCTCAGTCTTAGCAGTTTCCTGTGCCAGAAGACAGTTTGCACAGATGCCTAGCCCATGGGCCACAGTTAGGCATGCCAGTAAAATGACAATCGCTGGTTACTTTTTTTTGTTTGTTTGTTTTTGTTTTTGTTTTGTTTTTGGGCAACACCCGGCGGTGCTCAGGGGTTACTCCTGGCTGTCTGCTCAGAAATAGCTCCTGGCAGGCACGGGGGACCATATGGGATACCGGGATTCGAACCAACCACCTTAGGTCCTGGATCGGCTGCTTGCAAGGCAAACACCGCTGTGCTATCTCTCCGGGCCCCACTGGTTACTTTTTGTATGTTATGGAGCCAATCCTGTCCTCTTGCGAATCCTAACACTGTCTATAAGAACCCACCCCAACAACCCCATAAGGTTAGTCTTTTGCCAACCTTTCACCTTTCAGAGAGGCTCTGTTACCTATTCTTTCTTTAAAAACATTTTTTATCATATCATCTCACTTTATCATGTTGTTCATAGTACAGTCATTTCAGCACTAAGTGTTCGTGCCCAATCCCACCACTAGTGTGACCTCTTCACCAGTGTCACTAACTTGACATAGGCAGATTTAATTCTAGAATGTAATATAATTTCATAATTCTTTTATCTCTGAAGAATAAATATTTGATAAGTCAAGATGCTAATGGTTTTAGGTGGAGAGCAGAGGAAACAGTTCTAATTACAAGCTTTGACCTTGTATTAGGTTGCATAAATGAAAAATTAAATATTATGACTTTTTCTTTTGATTTTTGGTCCACTTGGGGTTCTGTGCTCAGAGATTAGTCCTGGAAGGCTCAGGAGACCATATGGTATGTTGGGGTCAAATCTGGGTCAGATGCATGCAAGGCAAGCACCATACCCATTGCGCTCTATCTCCAGTCTTTTTCTTTTGGTAGGGGACACCCATAAATACTCAGGGATTACTCCAGGGTCTGCTCTCAGAAATCACCCCTGACAGGTTCGGGGGATCATATGGGATGCTGGGAATGGAACCCGGGTTGGCCACATGTAAAGTAAATCCCCTACCTGCTGTGCTATCGATCTGGTCCCCTCCAGCCTCTTTTCCAGGTAAAACTGTTTTATTTAGAGAAATTTACTTAGACAAATTTAGTTAGACAAATCTTAGGAGAGAAAGGGAAGAAAGAAAAGAGAGAGAGAAAGAGAGAGAGCAAGAGTGAGAGGGAGAAGTTGAAAAGAGAACAAAAGCTTTTCTAGAAGGTAAAAAGCTTTTGCCAATCTCCATAGTGAAGAATCTTTTTTATGTGGAGATATAAATATATATATATATTTATATTTGTTTTGGGTCACACCCAGCAGTGCTCAGGGGTTACTCCTGACTCTGTGCTCAGAAATCACTCCTGACAGGCTCGGGAGACCATAGGGAATGCCAGGATTTGAACCACCGTTGTTCTGCATCTAAGACAAATGCCTTACCACTGTGCCATCTCTCTGGCCCTGTAGATATATATTTTTATTATATATGTATATATATATATATATATATATATATATATTTGGTTTTGGATCATACTGTGCAATGTTCAGGGGTTACTCTTTTTTTTTTTTTGTTTTTTTGTTTTTTGGGTCACACCTGGCAGTGCTCAGGGGTTATTCCTGGCTCCAGGCTCAGAAATTGCTCCTGGCAGGCACAGGGGACCATATGGGGCGCCGGGATTCGAACCGATGACCTCCTGCATGAAAGGCAAACGCCTTACCTCCATGCTATCTCTCCGGCCCCCAGGGGTTACTCTTGGCTTTGCCCCCAGTAATTACCACTGGCAGTACTCTGGGGACCATACGAGATGCTGTGGATTGAACCTAGATCAGCTACATACAAGGTAAGTGCTCTACCTGCTGTACTATTGTTCCAGCTATGATTTATCTATTGTGTAGACCTTTTAAAAATATTGCTCTTCCCACAAGTATTGTATATAGGAAAGGTGTGTCCCACTATCTATCCTAAGAGTAGTTCATTTCAAGACAAAATTTTTTTTTTTTTTTTTTTTTGGTTTTTTGGGCCACACCCGGCAGTGCTCAGGGGTTACTTCCTGGCTGTCTGCTCAGAAATAGCTCCTGGCAGGCACAGGGGACCATATGGGACACCGGGATTCGAACCAACCACCTTTGGTCCTGGATCGGCTGCTTGCAAGGCAAACACCGCTGTGCTATCTCTCCGGGCCCCAAAATTTTTTTTTGAATCTCAGAGAAATAATCAAAAACCAAAACCAGGAGCAATTTCTGAGTGCAGAGCCAGGAGTAACCCCTGAGCACTGCTGGTTGCAGCCTGAAAACAAACAAAAAAATTCAATGATATAAAGAAAAGTATATAAACTCTACAAGACAAAATATGCTAAGCATGGTTCCTCTTAGAATCATAATATTATAAGAAATAAAAGTCTTAATTCTTTTTTTTTTTTTTTTTTTTTTTGTGCTTTTTGGGTCACACCCGGCAGTGCTCAGGGGTTATTTCTGGCTCCACGCTCAGAAATTGCTCCTGGCAGGCACAGAGGACCATATGGGGCGCCGGGATTCGAACTGATGACCTCCTGCATGAAAGGCAAACGCCTTACCTCCATGCTATCTCTCCGGCCCCAAAAGTCTTAATTCTTTATCAGAATTTTCCAACTTTATGGAAATTCATTATTTGATAAACAAGAAAATTAAAATTGATAAACAAAATCAAAGAGCATCATTTAATTGCTTTTTTATTAAAGCAATCATGGTTTTGTTTTGTGTGGGGTTTCTTTTTGGAGGGGCCACACTCAGCAGTGTTCAATGTACTAGCTCTGAGCTCAGAAATTGCTCCTGGCAGGCTCAGGGGACCATATGGGATGCCACGAATCCAACCCAGGTCTGTCCTCTGTCTGCTGCATGCAAGGCAAACACCCTGCCGCTGTGCTATCTTTTGCACCCACAATCATGGTTTTGTAAACCTTTTCCTTTCCTATGAATATCTTTTACACCCAATACCACTTGCATAAGCACTTCTTTTGATTTTTGTTCCCCTACCAGCTTATTTCCAAGTGATCTGTGAATTTCCCCTTTTCAGAACACAACAATTAGCTTAGACTGACTAAAGTAGCAATGAGAAATTACTGAACAATTATTGTGTTTTTTTATGTTAAAAGGGAGACAGTGTGCTTTTATTATTGTGAGCATAGGCCTCACTACTAGACAAAATAATTAGATTCTAATTCTGGTTTGTCCACTAATGTATAAATTTTGTTTGTTGTATAGATTTATAGAAATCCATGTAACCTCTACAACACACACATACACACACACACACACACACACACACACAGTTGCCCTGAAAAATACAGTTACATCAACATTCAGCATTTCAAAGGGTATTAACAGTAGGGTATTGTGCAATTATAAGAAAATGTTGAAGTAACAAAGACTCTTGGCTAAAATCAAAGAACCTATAATTCTCAGGAATCCTTCCTTGCTAGACCCAGCATCACTTACCCTAATCCTGACCTTGTTGGATCCTTCTTTGTTTAAAACTTTGATATATCTTTCATCATTTGGGGACATTAATGTTGCATTAAAACAATATTTCATTAATTACAGGGATATGGAGGATGATGATGATGGGCCACACCTGACTCTTCCCAGGGCAAGTACCTTAGTCCTGTATAAATTCTCTGATCCTGATTACAGATATGCCCTGGCACAAATGTCTTCATGTCTCCCCTGCCACTTAGACAGATTCTTTTATTTTTTTTTTTTTGGTTTTTGGGTCACACTCGACAGTGCTCAGGGGTTACTCCTGGTTCTACGCTCAGAAATCGCCCCCGGCAGGCTCGGGGGACCATATGGAATGCTGGGATTCAAACCACCGTCCTTCTGCATGCAAGGCAAATGTTTTACCTCTATGCTATCTTCCAGCCCCATCAGACAGATTCATTTTGACTTTTCTCTTTTTTATTTGTACTTATCAGTTTAGTTTTATAGGTGATGTCAGAGATTGGGGCTGGAGCAATAGCACAGTGGGTAGGACATTTGTCTTGCATGTGGCTAACCTGGATTTGATCCCTGGCATCCCATATGGTCCCCTGAGCCTGCCAGAAGTAACCCCTAAGAACTACTGTGTGTGGCTCAGAAACAAAAAGAAAACAAAAACAAAACAAGAAGCCAAAGCCTGGAGGAGTAAACTAGTATAACAGTAAAACAAAAACAAAAACAAAAAACTGTGCTAATCTGGAAGCAATCCTCTACCAGGGAAGACTCTACCACTGCTCTGACATCGACCTACTCAAAAGAGACTTCCCTTAACACTGAGAAGACTTAACAACAACAACAACGACCTGCTTACTGGACAGGGCTTTCATTGCCCTTCAATTGTGAGGTGAAACTAGAGGATGCTCCACACCAGCCTAACTTTAATGTAGGATATGCAGATTCCAGGATCTTTAATACAGAAACCTGATGCCAACAATAGAGACTGTGTAAAAAATAAAACTGTATTGGCACTACAGACAATGACTTGAATTGAACAAACTAGTTTGCCTGGAGCTTAGAGTTGGTCTTATGCCAGGAATCTTCAGGGGTAGAGTCTCCTTGTATTTAGGCCAAGGTTTTTCCTTTCCATGTCCCCCATATTTTGGTGGGCCTATGCAAATAATATTTGCCACTCTAACACTGTTTTTACTGTGCTCCTTTGACTCTAAATCTTAAAAAAACACTTAAACTTTTGATGTTAACTTAAACTAATATGCATGTGCATGAAAATGTAAAAAAAATACTATGCCTTAAATGTTTAAGGAGCCACATAAATTTCATGGCTTTAGATTGCTTTGTGTACTGCTAAGAAATGTGATAGTGTACTACAATCTGGGGACTTGTGGACAAAGTAATTGTACATGGGTTCTGTTTTATTTTTCTTAATGTTCTTTGACTGTAAGTTTGAAAATTTAGGCGTCAGCAACGGGATTTCTTCTGAGAACTCTTTTTATGGGTGATTGTCCTTCCACTGTAACTTTATCTTTTCCTCTTTCTTTGCATCATTGTTCTTTTTTTTTCTTCACAGCATTATTTATGGTACATAGTGACAACAAATGGGGGGCACTCCCACCCCAGTGCTGTCCTCCCTCCACCCCCGTTTCCAGCATGCATCTCATATCTCCCTCCCTTTCCCCCCAGAATACTAGTGCAACTGGTTTCCACTTTATAGCTTGTTGTAGATTGTCTATTCTGTTGTCGTTTGCGATAAAAGGGATAAGAAGAAAAAAGAAAAAAGAAAGAAAAAAAGAAAAAGGAAGAGAGAAAAAAATTGGCCGCAACTATCAAAAAAAGAAAGAGAAAAAGAAGAAAAAAAATTCACCGGGCTAATGAGAAAGGAAAAAAAAAATCACCAAATAATAACTGCAGGAGTGAAAAGGGAAGAGAAAAGTGGAGGAAAGAAGGAAAATAAAGTAAAAAACTAACAAATCAAAACAAAACAAGAAAAAGAAGGGGTGCTGCAGTGGTAGGGTTTGGCGTTCCCTCCACTTTTTTTTTTTTTTTTTTTTGTATAGGCACAGTAAGCATTGGAGGAGAATGGGAATTCCTGTGGCCTAGGTGATTCAGGGCTTCTCCATCCTTGAAGCATACCATCATGGAATCAACCCCTGGCTCCATAGATGTTCATTACCTCATCCCAAGGGCTTTGTATGTGGTGCATGGAAACTTTCCTCTCAGTTGTGGGTGAGACAATGAGCCACCGTATCCAGCGGTTTTGGCATTTGTACAGGTCCTAGGATAGGGTCTAGGTTAGAGTCTTTACGGTTCTTTTTTTTTTTTTTTTTTTTTTTTGGGCCACACCCGGTAATGCTCAGGGGTTACTCCTGGCTATGCGCTCAGAAGTCGCTCCTGGCTTGGGGGACCATATGGGACGCCGGGGGATCGAACCGCGGTCTGTCCGAGGCTAGCGCAGGCAAGGCAGGCACCTTACCTTTAGCGCCACCGCCCGGCCCCATGGTTCTAAAGGTTCTGTTCCACCATTGTTATGTACAGTCTTCTGTATCAGATGCTCTCTGTTTTCATTCAGTCCCCATGCATCATAATATAATTAAAAATAAAAAATTAAAAAAAAACTAAAAAAAAAAACTGTGCTAAGAAATACCAATTGTGGGGCCCAAGAGATAGAACAGTGGTAGGGCGTTTGCCTTGCACGCAGCCAAGCCAGGAAGGATGGTAGTTCGAATCCCGACATCCCATATAGTCCCCTAAGCCTGCCAGGAGCAATTTCTGAGCACAGAGCCAGGAGTAACTCCTGAGTGCCGCCCGGTGTGGTCCCAAACCCAAAAACAAACAAACAAAAATAAATACCAATTGTTATATTCCTTTGAATGTGCTATAGGTGAAGTGGTTTAATTTCAGTCACTCCACTACAATTATATATGGCAAACACTAGCACAAATTTCCCCACCCATTTTATACACAAGGAAATTAAAACTTAGGGAAAAATGGAAACTCTATGACCTCATTTCAAATAGTCTAGTTCTAGAGAGCAGGAGCTGCTAATGGGCAGCTGAGTCTGAGTAACATGCTGTAACATGGAATAGATTCAGGATGCCCTAGAGATGGACATAGTCTTTTTTGCAACCAAAATGTATTCCCAAAGTGTCGTGTCCTTGACATAACCTTTCCCTGATTTTGCATTGACAAGAGAACTATTGAGAACTTCGAGGAGGCCTCGGAGATGGGAAAGGGTTCCATCAAGTAGGCCTGGGTCTTGGATAAGCCAAAAGCTGAGCTTGAGTATGATATCACCATAGATATCTCCTTGTGGAAGTGTGATACCAGTAGGTACTATGTGACCATCATTCATGCCACAGGTCAGAGACTTTATCAAAAATATGATAATGGGCACCTCTCAGGATGACTGTGCTATTCTGATTGTTGCTGCTGGTGTGCTGAATTTAAGGCTGATATCTCCGAGAATGGTTAGACCCATGAACATGACCTTCTGGCTTACACACTAGGTGTGAAATATTGGGGCCGGGCGGTGGCGCTGGAGGTAAGGTGCCTGCCTTGCCTGTGCTAGCCTAGGACGGACCGCGGTTCGATCCCCCGGTGTCCCATATGGTCCCCCAAGAAGCCAGGAGCAACTTCTGAGCGCATAGCCAGGAGTAACCCCTGAGCGTCACAGGGTGTGGCCCAAAAACCAAAAAAAAAAAAAAAAAAAAAGAAATATCTCCTTGTTGGTGGTAACAAAACGGATCCCACTGAGCCAGCCTATAGCCAGAGAGATATGAGGAAATTGTTAAGTAAGCTAGTTGTTAAGGAATTAAGCAAACTGACTACAACCCAGGCATAGCGGCATTTGTGCAAATTTCTGGTTGGAACGATGACACTATGCTGGAGCCAAGTACTAACAAGGGCTGGAAAGTAACCTGTAAAGATGGCACTGCCAGTGGAACCATTCTGCTTGAAGTCCAGGATTGCATCCTGCCACCCACTCATCCAACTGACAAATCCTTGCACCTGCCCCTCCAGGATGTGTACAAGATTGGAGGTACTGCCTCTGTGAGCCCAGCTAGACTGGTGTTCTCAAACTTGGCCTGGTGGTCACATTTGCTCCATTCAATGTTTCAGCTGAAATCAAGTCTGTTGAAATGCACCATGCTCTTGGTGAAACTGTTCCTGGGAAAGACGTGGTTTTCTTTTCTTTTTTCTTTCTTTCTTTCTTTTTTTTTTGTTTTTTGTTTTTTTGGGTCACACCAGGCAGTGTTCAGGGTTACTCCTGGCTCTATGCTAAGAAGACGCCCCTGGCAGGCACAGGGGACCATATGGGATGCCGAGATTTGAACCACTGTCCTTCTGCATGAAAGGCAAACACCTTACCTCCATGCTATCTCTCCGGCCCCAAAGACGTGGTTTTCAATATCAAGAACATATCTGTTAAAGATGCTCATTGTGGCAATGTGGCTGGTGATAGCAAAAATGATCCTCCAATGGAAGCAACAGGCTTCACTGCATAGGTAATTATTCTGAACCATCCAGGTCAGATAAGTGTTGGTTATTCACCTATGTTAGATTTTATTTATTTATTTACTTATTTATTTATTGGTTTTTGGGTCACACCTGGCAGCACTCAGGAATTACTCCTGGCTCTACACTCAGAAATTGCTCCTGGCAGGCTTGGTGGACCATGTGGAATGCCAGGATTTGAACCACTGTCCTTCTGCATGCAAGGCAAATAAATGCCTTACCTCCATGCTATCTCTCCGGCCCCCTATGCTGGATTTTCATACAGCCCACATTGCTTGCAAGTTTGCTGAGCTAAAGGAGAAGATTGATTGTCATTTTGGGAAAAAGCTGGAAGAAGGCCTAAATTCCTGAAGTCTGGTGATTCTGCTATTGTTGATATGGTGCCTGGCAAGCCCATTTCATTGGGAGCTTCTCTCACTACCCTCCCCTGGGTCATTTTGCTGTTTGTGATATGAAGCTGCTGCTGGTGGAGTCACAAAGCCGTGGACAAGAAAGCAGCTGGAGCTGGCAAGGTTACAAAGTCAACCGAGAAAGCTCAGAAAGCTAAATGAACATTATTCCCAGTACTTGCCATCCCAGTCTTAATCAGTGGTGGAAGAACGGTCTCAGAACTGTCTGACTCAGTTGTCCATTTAAATTTAATAGTAAAATTAATGGTTAATGATAATAATGCACCTTAAAACCTTCAGAAGGAAAGAAAAATGTTTTTTGGACCATTTGATTATATGTGTGTGGCCTAAAACAAAAACAAAACAAAACAAAACAAAAAAAAAAAAAAAGAAAAGAAAATTGCAATGTCAGAGTGAGTAAGCTAGCTGATTATAATTAAAAAAAAAACTTTACAAGGGAGGGACAAAATATGGGTGTGGTAATGTGATTTGGCTTATACTTCTCACACCAAGAGACATACTGTATTTCATTCAGCTGCTGCTACTGCTCTGAGGAAGGTTCTACCATTCCATTCACCTTTGTTCATTAATATGACAAGCAAGAAGATAATTGTGGTGTTTGGAGCAACAGGTAAAAAGCATCTTGCTTTTTAAGTGTATTTGTCTACTTATCTTCCTGTCTTTTTATTCTTTTTTTTTTTTTTTTTTTTTTTTGTGGTTTTTGGGTCACACCCGGCAGTGCTCAGGGGTTACTCCTGGCTCCATGCTCAGAAATTGCTCCTGGCAGGCACGGGGGACCATATGGGACGCTGGGATTCGAACCGATGACCTCTTGCATGAAAGGCAAACACCTTACCTCCATGCTATCTCTCCAGCCCCATCTTTTTATTCTTTTATTTTTGTTTTTTGGGCCACACCCGGTGACGCTCAGGGGTTACTCCTGGCTTGCGCTCAGAAATCGCTCCTGGCTTGGGGACCATATGGGATGATGAGGGATCGAACCGCAGTCCGTCCTAGGCTAGCTCGGGCAATGAAATCGCCTTACCACTTGCGTCACCGCTCCAGCCCCTTTCTTTTAATTCTTTTTTTTTTTTTTTTGGTTTTTGGGCCACACCCGGCGGTGCTCAGGGGTCACTCCTGGCTGTCTGCTCAGAAATAGCTCCTGGCAGGCACGGGGCACCATATGGGGCCCCGGGATTCGAACCAACCACCCTTGGTCCTGGATCGGCTGCTTGCAAGGCAAACGTCACTATGCTATCTCTCCGGGCCCCCCTTTCTTTTAATTCTAAATTCAGAGCCTGCCGGTGCAGGCTAAACAAAAAAATACTTCAGAGGAAATTAAGAAAATTGTCATTGCTTGTGTTCATATGTAGTGATGTGATTTGAATTTTCTCAGAAATCATCTCATGGGACATGGACAATGACTACTTTCTCTTACTCCTCATCATGTGCTAACTTGTTGGTATAAACTTTGAGTCCCCCGAGCCTCTGACCATAAGTTTCATGTTAATGTAAGCTGTATTCTTCACTCACTTTCTGGCAAGCAAAAGGAACAAGTCTGATTTTTTTCACATGCCTGCCTGATTAAGGTTCTAGCAATCGATTTTAAAATTGATTCAGAGAATAGTGGGTAGGGCTCTTGCCTTGTACATGGCCAACCAGGATTCTAGCCTCAGTATCAAAATGGTCTTCTGAGCCCACTAGGAGTACAGAGTCAGAAGTATGTCCTGAGCACAGGGTGTGCCCCCAGAATATAAAGTAAACAAAGAAATAGATTCTGAATGTTTAGGAAAATGAACTGGAACTTCTTTACCTGGCCATCTGTCCAAACTTTGTATTATTTTTGAGAGTCAGAGAAGTCTATACCCAGCAGTGCTCAGGGCTATTGCTAGCACAGTGCTTATCCTGCATTCTGCAGACAGCCATACAATATTATTGAACTTGAATGCAAAGCATGCACTCTACTTGCCCAAACCTGCAGATCTGCTCTCCAGTATTTTTTCATTCTTATCTTCCTTATGATCTGTTTTCCAACTGCTAGAGCCATCTTTGCAAATGGGTGGTTAAATTGGGTTACTCTCCTTTTATTTATTCTTATTTTATTTGAAACTGTCAGATCATCTCACTCTGCTCAAACTCTCCATCTCACTCTGCTCAAACTCTCCAACTCCTCCTTTCCTTCCATCTCACTCTGAGTAAAAGTCCTACTCAGGGCCTGCCAGCCCTTTTCAGACTCCTTTCTCTGCCCCACTATGCTCTTGAGATACATGTCCTCCTCCAGGCCTTTGTATTGCTGAAATCACAGCTCTACTCCACCTTGTTATGAGCACTCCTTCCTGCTACTCCTGTCTAAGAGAGAAAACAAGCTCTAGGAGAACTGTTTTTTTTTTTTTTTTTTTTTTTTTTTTTTAAGGAATGCAAGAAATAATGCATGGAGAAACAACTTCTTAAAAAGCAACCTAGGGGGCTGGGCGGTGGTGCAAGAGGTAAGGTGCCTGCCTTGCCTGCGCTAGCCTTGGACGGACCACAGTTCAATCCCCCGGTGTCCCATATGGTCCCCCAAGCCAGGAGCAACTTCTGAGCGCATAGCCAGGAGTAACCCCTGAGTGTTACCGGATGTGACCAAAAAAAAAAAAAAAATAAAAAGCAACCTAGGGTGGCCCGGAGAGATAGCATAGTGGCGTTTGCCTTGCAGGCAGCTGATCCAGGACCAAAGGTGGTTGGTTCGAATCCCGGTGTCCCATATGGTCCCCCATGCCTGCCAGGAGCTATTTCTGAGCAGACAGCCAGGAGTAACCCCTGAGCACCGCCAGGTGTGACCCCAAAACAAAACAAAAATAAGCAACCTAGGTACAAGACTGACTTTAAAAGAAAAGAGAGGGATCTGTAAGGGGTAGAGGCTAATGCAGAGAGACCTGTTAGGAGACTTTTTTTTTTTTTTTTCCTGCAATTCAGGCAAGATGACAATGAGTTGAACCAGGTAACAGCAGTATATGATGAGCAATAGTCAAATTTTGGACATGTATAAAGAGAAGTGACAGGGCTCATGGAAGAACCATGTATATCAGAGTGGGAAAAAGAATTAAAAAATAACTTCTAGGGTCAGAGTAATAGCACAGTGGTAGGTGCTTGCCTTGCACGTAGCCAACCTGGGACAGACCCGATTTTGATTACGGGCATCCCATATGGTACCCCTAGCCTGCCAGGAGAGATTTCTGAGTGTAGATCCAGGAGCACTGCCAGGTGTGTCTCCCCCACAAAAAAAAAACAAAAAACAAAAAACAAAACCCAAACCTATAAAAACCCTTCTGAGTTTTCCACTTTGAACAACTGAAGAAGAAAAATTAGATTCCTTGAAATGGGAAAGATGGTGAGGGGAGAAGGGAGAGGAAGACCAGTTTAGTCTCATTCAGTTTTAGTCTCATTAAACTTAAATTTCTACTAACACATCAGCAGTTATATATGAACCTTGGGAGTGGCTCCAAAAGGAATTAAGTTAGATGTGTCAGAGTTGAAAAAGTTGATTCCCAGTTAACTAAGGGAGGGAACCTATTGTATGTAACTTTGTTTCACCAGTGTGTTTAAGGTTTTGTCACCAAATATACAAAATTCCTTATTAAATTTGAATTTTTGATAAACAATGAATAATTTTTGAATAGTCCAAATACTGAATAGAATAAACTTGTACAAATATGGTTGGCTACTTATTTGAAATTAAAAATTAACTGGACATATAGGGCAGTTTATTGGGTAACATGGTGTAAGATTTGGGAATGTTGGCCCTCAAGCAATGTCTACTATTAGTAGGAAATGAGGAGGGAGAGGTCAGAGAAGCAAGTCTACTGATTGGTACCTTATTTACATATATGATACGATAAGTAGTCTTACATGTCCTTATTTACATAGCATATAATCAATCAGCTGATACTGCTCAGGGGCAGGGATACAGTAACACATAAAAACTCAAATCAGGGCCAGTGCAATAGTACAGTGGGTAGGTTGTTGGCCTTGCACAAGGCTGACCAGGTTCAATTCCTGTCATCCATATGGTCCCCCAGCACACCAGGAGAAATTCCTGAGTGCAGAGTCAGGAGTAACCCCTGAGCACCACCTGGTGTGGCCTCAAGACCCCTGCCACCTGCAAAATAAAAACAAACAACCCCCTCAGATCAGTGTACAGAGGCTCTGGTTATTGTGGTTGGAGGACTACTGCTGTTGCTGGTTTCCTAGAAAAGTGAAAGTTCCCCCAAGTAACAGGCTTAGGAAATCTGTTTTATGCATATTCCTCGCCAAGGCCTTAACTCCAACCCAAGGTAAAAACTGGGTTAGTAAGAGTTTTCATGAGGTGCCAGGTGCAGCTCTACTTGCTTTACCCACATAATATCCATCCAAGGGAGGTGATTAGATTACAAGCTTTATATTATAGATGGGTACAGATTTGTGTAAGGTCATACAGGTGGTAAGAGGGAGACTGCTTGAGGAGAAAGACAATGGCTTCAGATCAGTAGCCAAGTATGATTCTGAACTTAAATCAATATATTCTCTGACACCGTAGCTGCATTACCTTAGAAATTACTTATGTTTTCTTTTTTTTTTTTTGGTTTTTGGGCCACACCCGTTTGACGCTCAGGGGTTACTCCTGGCTATGTGCTCAGAAATCGCCCCTGGCTTGGGGGGACCATATGGGACACCGGGGGATCGAACCACGGTCCTTTCCTTGGCTAGCGCTTGCAAGGCAGACACCTTACCTCTAGCGCCACCTTCCCGGCCCCAGAAATTACTTATGTTTTCTGAGACTTAAGTCCCCAGTTATAAATTGGAGACTCTAATGCACAGAAACAGTTATTATGAGGATTGAGATAATAAATGTAAAGTGGGGCCCAGAGAGATAGCACAGTGGCGTTTGCCTTGCAAGCAGCTGATCCAGGACCAAAGGTGGTTGGTTCGAATCCTGGTGTCCCATATGGTCCCCCGTGCCTGCCAGGAGCTATTTCTGAGCAGACAGCCAGGAGTAACCCCTGAGCACCGCCGGGTATGGCCCAAAAACCAAAAACCAAAAAAAAAAAAAAAAAAAAAAAAAAAGGGAAAGTGCCAAAAATCAATACCCAATATTTAATAAGAACTGACCCCCAAAATGCTCATTAAAAATGGACAAGCCTGGACTTTATCTCTAGATAAAGGAGATATCTTTTCAAGGTTTTTGAAATATGATATCTGGACAAGAAAAGTATGAAAAGCATTCTATGCACACATATATACATGGGTTCTCCAGAGAGATAAAAGCAATGAGAGGTATAAGATATATTTTTAAGAGAGTTATTGTAAGAAATTACACGGTTGTGTATACTGAGGAGTCTCAAGATCTGTAGTTGATAAACTTAGCTGTTAGCAAGACTCAAGAGAGCAGATCTCATAGTTCCAATCTGAGTGAGAGAGGCTGAAAACCAGTCTCGCTGTTGGTTTTGCTACTGTTCCAAAGTTGACAGAAACATGGCCCAGGACATGTAGCATGTCAATTTAAAGGCAGGATAAGAACTGCTGTAATAGTTCCAAGACAATCAAATAGAGAGGAGTTCTTTCTTTTCAGAAGGTCAGCTTTTTGTTTGTTTGTTTGTTTGTTTTTGTTTTTGTTTTTGGGCCACACCCGGCGGTGCTCAGGAGTTACTCCTGACTGTCTGCTCAGAAATAGCTCCTGGCAGGCATGGGGGACCATATGGGACACCAGGATTCGAACCAACCACCTTTGGTCCTGGATCGGCTTCTTGCAAGGCAAACGCTGCTGTGCTATCTCTCCGGGCCCCAGCTTTTTTTTTAAACCTAAATTTCAATAGATCATATGAGACACACCACTTTGGGGAAAGCACTCTGCTTTACCTGTCAGTGAGTTCAAATGGTCCTCAGTACACTCAGTTAGTATCCTTGGAATCTGAAAAGATTTTTTTCCTTCCCCTGCTTTTTACTTTATATCTGTTAATTCTGAATTTGAATCTTTATGGTATTTCTCTCTCTCTCTCTCTCTCTCTCTTTCTCTCTCTCTCTCTCTCTCTCTCTCTCTCTCTGTCTCTTGACTTTGGGCCACATCAGGTGATGCTCAGGGGTTACTCCTAGCTATATGCTCAGAAATCACTCCTGGCTTCGGAGACCATATGGGACTCTGGGGGATTGAACTTCGGTCCGTCCTAGGTCAGCTGTGTGCAAGGCAAACGCCTTGCCGCTGTGCTATCACTCTGGCCCCTGATATTTTTCTCTTTCATGTCTTTTTCTATTAAATCTCCCAAATTCTGGGCAATTTCTTCTATTTTTACAATTGAGAATGTATTAGACTTTTATTGTGTGTATGGTTTTTGGGCCACACCCAGTGGTGTTCAGGGTTTACTCCCGGCTCTGCTCTTAGAAATCACTCCTGGCAGGCTTAGAGGCTCATATGGAATGCTGGGGATAGAACCTGGGTCAGCTGCGAACAAGGCAAATGCTGTGCTACCCTCTGTGTTATCTCTCTGACCCTTGTGATGCTATTTTTTAAATAATTGAGACTTTTTTCTTCTGATTTCTTTTTCTCTATCTCTTAACTTTAATTTTCCTTTTATTAGTTTTTTTTGTTTGTTTGTTTTGGGGTTACATCCAGTGGTGCTCATTGGTTACTCCTGACTCTGTGCTCAGGAATTACTCCTGGTGGTGTTTAGGGAATTATATGGGATGCTGGGGACCAAACCCAAGTCAGCTCCATGCAAGGCTGATGTCCTACTCATTGTACTGCTATCACTTCTTTTATTAAAAAAATAAGCAGATGGGGCCGGAGAGATAGCATGGAGGGTAAGGCATTTGCCTTTCATGCAGAAGGTCATTGGTTCGAATCCCGGTGTCCCATATCGTCCCCCAAGTCAGCCAGGAGCGATTTCTGAGCATGAAGCCAGGAGTAACCCCTGAGTGCTGCCGGGTGTGACCCAAAAACAAAAAAAACAAAAAAAAAAAACAAAAAAAAATAAGCAGATATACTGTATAAAAAAAATCTTTTCTACTCTCTGAGGATAGTTATACTTTTAAATTGTTCTTCTGTTCCGAACATTGTTTTTATTTCCTTTTCTTGGCTAGCTGGTTTTGGTTTTGTTTTTCTCATTTGAGGCTTCCCTCAAACATCTTTTATATCTGGCTATCTGTTCATATCTACTATTTCCTTAAATTTTGAAGCTCTGTGTACAAAGGCAGAGCTCATTTAATGAGAAATCCTATAATCAGTGGTATATCATCTGGGTGCCCACAAG